>NW_019384422.1:288495-352893 GCF_000671375.1 Centruroides sculpturatus | reverse complement strand
GGACTGATTTCTTCGTAATATTAGATGTAATAAAGACAGAAAGTTTTCCAGTTCAATGACAGTGACTGAAAAGTAAATTTTGAAAATTTCTGTGGACACTGGTCCTAAAACGAATTAGTTAGAAACATTTCTCTCCATAGCTGTAAAAATCTAAATATGTTAAATTTAATTTAACATATTTAGATTTTTACAGCTATGGATAGAAACATTTAAAATTTACAACAACCCTGTTACGTCCTTTGAGTTATACTAGAGATGTGACAAAAGAGGTATTTGACATTGACCAGTATCGGCACCCTCGGGATTTGGCAGTCCGTGTGTTTGCTTGCACTGCAACCTATTCTGATTCCATCCATTAGCTACTCATAACAAGCTATTTGACTAAGAGGATTGTTTTAAGATTTAAAAAGTAAAGAATATTTTATGTTATTTTTATATACGTTTCTTTACAAAGCTATATTTAATTATAATTTTCTTTAAAAGTATATTCATACAATTGAAGAATATTTTGCACTATGTACTGTACGTACAGTACAGTACTGTACATCCACCACACATTTTATTTCGCCAAGTAAGTTTTTATTATTTTATTTTATTTTTAATTGTAGCCCTTATATTGTGGCTAGCGATTCAGAATGTAATTGTGATATTAAAAATACATTTAGAGAAGTCTACTGTTTTTACTGGCTTATAGAACAAATGAATACGAATGGACCCTAGACCATCACTTACGCGCAATTAACTGATTGCCCTTGGAAGTTGGATTCTTACAGAAACATGGCTTCTCTATCATCAAATGTCACAGCATGCCACTGATATATATATATATATATACTGTATATACACAGGGGGAGTGTAAAAGCAGGTACTGTATACAGTTGTTATTATGGAAAAAAACAAAAACATACAGAAAGAAAATAGAAAGAAAAAACATTTATTTTTATGTACAAATTAAATCTCAAATAAGGAATACAAACTAATAAAAGATAATGAAAATAATAATAATAATGAGCACCAAACATTTGTATTTCTCAGATTCTCAACTGTATACCTACTTTTGCATCTCTCTGTATATATTTTTTTCAAGTATTATTTTAANCATTGTTCTTTCGTTTTCACCGAAGTTATTCTATTTCCGTTACGATTAAACCCTACGTTATCCTTATTTAACTCCTGTGATACATTGTTTGCTTGCCGTAGGCTTTCCTCAGGACTAGGCAACGCTAAATATTTAGGAACGGTCGCGTTGTCTAAGGACTGCTCGGCATTAGTGTCGTTTCGAAACCAGCCTTGTGCGTAAGACATCGGGTTAAAAGGCAAATATTCAAAGTCCTGATCGTCTTTGGGTCCCATCTGTCTATACTGTTCTCGATAAAAAGGCATTTGTTCCCGATATCGCGATGATAAGGGATTATTTATAACAGGAACCCGCCATTCTGGAGCGTTAGGGTTTACTCTCCACTCCCCTCGACTGGGTGGAGGAATGGTGTTTCCTCTATACCAATCGGGTAGTGGGGGCGACGCATAAATTCCACTTTCTAACCGATTTGGATTAAACTGCCGATAATTTGTCGGTCCCCATTCGTAAGTTGACCTAAAAGGGAGTGAATTATATCCCGAGTATCGTCTCGAAGGGGTCNTCTCTGTATATATTTTTTTCAAGTATTATTTTAATTGAAAAATATAAAACAAATTATTGAAAAATTATTTAAATTTTAAATATTATAAAAATAAGTAAGTTCTGTAACTTTGTGCAGATAACTTGCAGGTTTTCTGTGTTTAAAAGTTAGTTTGAAAGTTGATATGGATTACGGAAAAATTTTAAATTGCAGTTTCAAAACTCATAAAACATCTTTTCCTTTGTCTAGAGACATTAACAAGTATTTACCATCTTCAGTTTAAAGTTACTATATAAGATTTAAGTTTCAAGTTCAGTAAAAAAAAATCAGTATTCACTATACCTGTATTCTAGATTTAAATCTTAATCATGATTAAACTTACTGATATTGGAAAGTTAATTCTTGAATTACAGATTATATGTAAATTCTTAGTAAAATGACATCGATGTGTTTGATTTTTATGATTATTCTAAGCTCTTACAAGTTTTCCAGTATAGTTTTTGGTTTAAAAGTTATGAATTTAGAATAAAATAGTTTATTTGCTACATGCAAATGTCATAATGTTATGATTGAGGCAGAGCATTAGCAAAATCTCTTCTAAGTGGCTTACAAAATTGCATTCCTCCTCAAAATTTGATTGGTTGCCTAAATTGATTAGTTGTTGATAAAACTTTGCCATTTCCATTAATTACAATGAGGAATCCAAAAATGTAATAAGAAATGGGAGTCCATGACTTAGTTTTTCAGATAGAGTTGGGTAAAAATTATAGTGTCCATGGGGAAAAAATTTAGGCATGAAAAATAAAAAAAAGCATTGGTCGTGCCTAATGGATAATGGGCACAAAAATGAAGAAAACACAAAACAATTGACACCAATTGCTTTGTTCTTGGATTACCTTTTCATGTTGGCAAATTTAAGGATCTACTCTTCTGTCACTTATAAGTGCAAGGATTTCTTCTCTGTGCTCAGCCAGTGTGAGGATTGCCTCTCCCATGGCTGGCAGGTGTGAGGATCACCACCTGCCAGCCATGGGAGAGGCAATCACTTGTCATTATGGATGAGGATCACCTCATCCATGATAACAAGTGTAAGGATTGCTTCTCTACAACCATCAGGTGCAATGATCACATGTCCATGCCAGGCAAGTGTAAGAATCTCTTCTCCCATACTCAGCAGATGTAAGGATTACCTCTTTCTGGTTCTTCCTCAGTTCTATTGCAATATGACAAAGTCGTAAGAGATCCTGATTTTAACTCTTTCAAACTCCATTCAAATTTTTACATCTAACCATCCTCAGAACTTTTAATTTATTTGATAAAAATTGATGTATGAAGGAATTGGTTAAAATAAAGGTTTGTCCATTAGTACTATCTTAATTCTATAAACAAATTTACTTTAAAATTACAATAAAAGACAGTAAAATCATATTATACATATTGAGTAACTAATTATTTGCAGTTTATTGTATCTGTTTACTTATACACTTTCAGAGTATTATATTTCTCAAAGCATTCTCCTAGGTGAAGTCCTGATTTTCTGGAATGTGTATTACAATAAAACACTGCATTTCTTCTTCCCAAGGAAACAAAGACTTGAGTTTTTTATACCATTTCAGTTTGTTTCCTAGGTTTCAGTTAGTGTTGCCACCTTTTCAAAAACGCTGACCTGGACGGCAGGTCATGGCCGTGTTCAGTAATGCAGAATTCTTGCTAAGTTTAGTTATGCTGCGATGTTGAACACGTTTCTAACTACTGCTCGACTCCTCCCACCACTAGAATTCTAGCTAGTTCAGTCAGTTTCTTTTATCTATGCTAACTTGTAATAGTAGAAAACTTGTACAGTAATTGTTTTTGTCCCGTCATACGATTTTCAAGATGGCTGCTCATGTTGAACTAAACGTATTTTATTATAAGAATCACAAAGTTATTCTCTCATTTTAAATCATTAACTCATTCTAAAATGACTTTGAAATGTAAAATTATCATACATCGGTATAACAGATTCCGAATACATTTTAACGGAAGATAGTGGTCCATTTTGTTAATTACAGTTAATAATTTCTTTATTAATTTCATCACAATCTGACTCAGCTTCCATTTTGAATAATTTATTAGCTTCATCCTTTTCGACCAGTTCGTTTGTGACAATTGTTGCGATCATAATTTTAACTTCATCTACCATTTTGCCCAGTTGTCTAACTAAGAATAATCGTTGAAATGATGCTCAGGACATTCTTAGCTTCACCCACTAAGCCACTCAGGATTCTAACTTATGTGTTCTGCGTTACTGAACACGGCCCAGGTTTGTTCGAACAGAAGTTCCTGACGCATGCACAATGTCATTTTACAATGCAAAGAATAACGTCTAAATCAGTTACAGTTAGGGACTAGGGATTTGCGTAGGAGTAACGTAAGTAACCCTAAATTAAGAAAGAACAGGTACAGATGACTTAGCTCTATTGGATATTGGAGACGTGTACCATCGTACATGCAAAAGAAAACAAAAGGTGGACAGGTTGCACGCCACACATCGGCAAAAACAGACTAACATGGCAGAATTGCAGATGTGTTTCAGTGAATGTGAGTTCTTTCGCTGTTAAAACATTGTAAATTTGTAAAAATATTTGCAAGAACTTTGTTTTATCGTAATTTCACAATTTCTACAAAATTCCCAGACAAAATTAATAGTTCATCTGGACAGTGAGTCAATTCCCGGACTGTCTGGGTGAAAACCGGACGGGTGGTAACACTAGTTTCAGTTATAAGTGGCAAATGAAGTGGTCCTAAGATTGGCATAATACTAGGCAAAGTTTATTTTTGAGGTCTATTAAAACAGCAATGGATGTAGTGGTTACATTTACTTAGATCTACAATAATATGAACATTTTTAATATAAAAACAGACAGTGAAGTAATAAAAATAGGTACAGTACAGTACAATAGTTGATCAAAGGAAGTTCTTGATCAATTTTAACTTTGAAAATAATTGTTCTGCAGATACAACAGATAGCAGTGCAATTATATTTCAATAATTATCAATTTGATGATTTAAATACTAAAATATAATACCAAATTTGTGATATTCCTTAAAGCACAAGGCTGTGCGTTGCCTTTTACCTATAAGTAATCCTACATATAGGCAGTTAATATGTAGCAAGTTCTGCATTTTGAGCTGACCATGCAATAGTAAATTCAGCATTATTTAAAATAGATTTGACTGATGAAGAGCAATTATATTCATATTTAACACAATAGGTCTCATTTCAACATAGAAATATAATATATCTTTGGAAACCTAGTAGAATTTATTTTAAGAATATTTATTTGAGAATTAATCGAATGAGAAAAGGAGTAATATCTGTATGACCTAACTACAACCATAAAATGTATCCTGGAATAGATTGTGAAAGATAAATTTCTTGACAACAAATTTGACTGGATCTTTTATGTATTTAAAATAATGAAATCTCCAAACCTGTGAATTGTGAGAACAGTTTAAAAATCATTCTGAGTGAGTTAGACATTAAGCCAGTACAGGTATAAGTTTGCTGACTTTTATGGGAATCAGTTAATTCCGTGCCAGGAAAAACCTACGGGCTGATCCTATGTGGGTGGTGATGCTGGAGGCAGAGATGACAAGTGTTTTACAAAGAAAACCATTTATTGAGACTGATGGATGCTTACATACGACAAATACAGTACTCCATAACACTGTTGATAATTCCGTATTATATGAATTCCATGTTGTACGAGTCATTTAGATTTTACAAATACATGAGCCATTCACAGCCCGGCACACGTATTTGTAAAATCTAAGTGACTCGTACAACATGGAATTCATATAATATGGAATTATCAACAGTGTTATAGGGGGGTCTACTGTACTGTACAGAGGTCTCAGTGTCTTGAGTTATCTCTCATTGGATGTTGTGCTGGTATGACATGTGCAGTCCCTGGGCAGGTGAGAGGAGTTCGTCGGTCTTTGGCTTTGGCATTGAGTAGCAGCTGACGGAGGTGCAATGTTTGTTCCGATGGAAGACAGAAGACAGTACAATTCAGCGGTACACCAATTAAGTGATTTAATCTGGAGGGCAACTCTCTGTTTGACCTTGAATTACCAATTTTTATAGTTTTTTCCCCGGTATCTATATTTCTGATTGGCCCCACATCCCATTCCTCACTTCACAATTGGTCTCTCCTTTGTCTCTAGGTGAAAACCAAGACCTGATCAGGTCATGAGAAAGGTCCAATTTGAGGCATCTATTCAACACCTTTTTGTTGACTCTGATTGGAGATTGTTGATAGAACTATAGGCCTTGCACTCAATTTAATCTGTTGTTTCTGTTTTCTGTCATTTTGGAACTTTAACGATCATATGCAATGTTTTTCTATCCATCAAATCTTTCCCCTTTTTCAAATTTTTACTCTAGATCGACTGTTTATGAGCGCTTGTGTCAGAGTTCTACCTTCCTGGACCGATATTTCATCTGATCTGTTACATCATTCATCTTCGCGCCATGTTCGTTTTGACAGCTACAGTTTTTTTTCCCTCCTCTCTCTTACATAATTAACATGACTTTTAGACTGACTTGACAATAGCATTTTGCTTTTAACATGTAAAAATTAAAGTTTAGTTTCAACCCATTCCAGAACCTTACATAGGCTACACTTATTTATAGCTCTAATGAACAAGCAATAAAGTAATCATTGGCCAGATCAAAAACGTCTTTCCTTGAAAGGGATACCAAGATAATGTGAGGTTCCGGATGGAATTCGAAATTACATGCTAAAATGTAAATGAGCTTCTGACAGAGCAGTTAAACTCCCACCTTTTGAATGAAAAAAAATGACAAAGTTAAACAATGATGTAGCAAAAAGTTTTATTTAATTAAATAATGTCTTGAGATGATTATAAATTCTTGATGTCAAAAAGGTAAACACAAAAGACTTGAATTGTGAGAAAGTATTTACCAAACTGAAATCATATCTGATTGGCATCAGGTTGAATGTTGATGTTGACTCCTCCCATGACCCAAAATATCTACAGTTGTCACCTGGAGACAAGGATGGACCAATTGGAAAGTGATGATGGATATTGATCAATTGGAATGCATGATCAGGGAGAGAACCCTTTAAAAACTCATATGTCAAAGACACAGGTTCTTTCTCCAAGATCCAAATTATTTTCTTGAGGATTTAAAACTTATAAAAAGTTCTCACCCTGTAATCTGTCTTCTCTAGCTGATCAATTTTCTCTCAGGAGTTACACTCTAGTCATGTTAAAATTTTAAGTTCCCTGTGATGTGCTTTCTGAATGGCTGACTGTTGGACAAACACCTCAGTCAACCCCCAAGTTCCCACCTGATCTGAAATTCAACTGGACGAAGTAAGCCCAGGGCCATTGATTCGCCAGATATCAATCATTTAGGGACTTAGCATCGACTTAGACTAGCAACATTTAGACACTCTGGACTTTATTTGAGTAAAGAAATGTTTACAAAATTTCAGCCTATATCTCCTAGGAAAGACTCAGATCATAATGGTCTTAATAAATGTGTTCTTTTGTAAGTGGTAATACTAACTCAGTGACCAAACCACATTCCCATATCTTTTGACCTACTCATCATCCTTCTGTAAATTTTGGCTATTTTTTGGGCCAAATTGGCAACCTCACATCAGTATTGGCTTACAGACTCAATTGGTGTACCCTCCCAAACCATTTTTCAGTATAGGATAAATGGCCTTCTTTAATGAAAATCATTATGTTTTGTTTTATTCATATTAATAGTAAGATATAGCTCAGAAATTTGTTTAACTAAAATGTTTACTTTACATTGAAGATTCATAGGACTTTCAGCTAACAAAACTGTATCATCTGCATATAAAAGTAAGTGCAAATTCTTATCTGCACCAAATGAAATGCCAGGGAGACAACAAGAATCAAAATCCTTAACCAAGTTAATGGAGAACAAGGTTGGACTTCACACCTCACCCTGAAGCAAATTTAATGTGAATAGAATCAGTTAAACCTGTATCAGACTTAATATGAGCATTAGCAGTGTTATGAAGACTAACTTAAACAACAGAGAAAATTACTACAGTAGAACCTCGAAAACTCGGCCTAATGTGGACCGAAGAGTGGCCGAGTTTGTTAAAATGCCGGGTTATCGGGAATGGGGTTTAAAAAAATAAGTATGAGTGTTTCCTTAGAAAATACTGTACTGTACTTGTATGTATTGTTTACTTGAGAATACAACAGAGAATAAACTGCCCAAATACCCTTAAACAAAGGAAAAGTACGTCTTTTATGAAGGCATAGAGCCTTTACTACATGAAAATGAAAATTAATGAATATATTGTACAGTAATTTACCTGATAAGACAGACCTCAGAAAAATACTTTATGAGGCATAAAGCTGTCTTTATCATGAAAATTAATTAACTAAGGATTTTTTTGCCCTGCCAGGGTGTGGCCGAGTTATCCGGAGTGCCGGGTTATCGAGTGCCGAGTTTTCGAGGTTCTACTGTATCACTAACTACTTAATGAGTGCAAATCTTCTGTAAAATAAGATGGTTCAGATCATCAAACGCAAGCTTTAAATCAATAAATAAGGCATAAAATTTATGCCTTTCAAAAGGGCATTTGGTTTGAATGATAGCATTTAAAAAAAATACAGTATAATCTAAACAGCCATAGTCATGATCAACTCTAAAACCAGCTTAGTGTTCATGGATAATCTCCTTGTTTTCCAATCAAGAAACAGTTTAGAATGCAGTTTAGAATGCAGTTTCCTGCAGTTTAGAATGGAAGTAAATAGTTTGTCAATATTAAAGAATAGGGAAACTGACCTCTAGGACAGTTACCAGATTGAATAACATTATTAAACATTTTGAAAAGAGCAAAATACAAGGAAGGAGGATCAAACTTAATAAATCCAGATTTCATTTGATCTTAACTACAAGTCATTATTTTCCACATATGAAATAGCAAAAGTTAACTCCTCCAAGATAATGTCTGTATCAAGAGTAAAATTAGAAACAAATAAGTTGTTACTTGATGGAGTAAGTATGCCAGCATTAGAAGAAGAAAAAAACAGAGCTAATTTTTAGTTCTTTTTTTTCTGATCATTGGTAGATCACTTGCAAACAAGAACATGAAAAGAATTAACAATCAGCCAGAAATACAATAAGTTTACAAAGTTAACAAGTGATGAGTTAAGTCTGTGATAAAATTGTTTCTGCTTTAGTCTGTATAATGTCTTGTAAAATTTGTTTTGGATATTAAAAGTTTGATAAGTATCTGCAGAAAATAGTGTCAGTGGTTATCTAAAAAGGGTTTTGTAAATCGTTCCTAATAGCAAATAGTTGTTCATCCTCAAACTAAGTCTAAACTGATATAAAATTCTTAGAATGGGATTTAATGAAGCCACAAAGACCTTAGGTCTTTTGAATTATCACAATAATTTTAGAACACGTGGCAGAATCAGTATCAAGGAGAAATGTGTTACTTTTAGAACAATTTTTCTCACTCTTGGTGGAAATCCTAGGTAACTGGTTTACTAATTGGTAACTGAGCAACAGGCAAACAGTTCATTTCAGAGAGAGCAACAAATAGGTTAAAAATAAAGAGAGAGATGATCAGAGCCCTGTGGTACAATTTCAAATTTGCCAACAGAATTAGGAAAGAGAAATTGTGAAGTAAACATGTAATCAATAACACTAGCACTGTTGACTGAGATATACCGGTATATGAACTCTCCATCCTTGTCATCAAAAACAAATCCATTTAGCAACATCAATGAATGATAGAGCAGAAACTTGATTAATTGATCATCTTTGCTATTCGTGTCTTCATCTTCAGATTTACATTGTTCAGGATATGCATCATCAAAAAGAAGACACTGAAAGAATTGCCAAATACAAGCATTAATGTCATTAATTTGACAAAATATCAAAGAATCCATCAATTGTAGAATGAAAGATTCAAGCAGGAGGAATATATGAACAAGCAATCAGTATATTAGAATTGGGAAATATTCATTTTTAACAATCAGCCAAAATCTATTCATGTCAATCAACTGGATGTTTGTAACAACTTGGGGATTATAAATGAACAAAATTCCACCACTAGCTCCTCTTAAGGAATACTACTTTACAGCATGAATCTCAATAAACTTTGAAAAAATGAGTGGAAAACAAAAAGTATGAGTTAACCAGGTTTCAACAAGAAAAATACAATGAAATTATGAAATTAATTTCCAAACTGAAGGAAAAAGAACTTAGTACTTAAATCCACAGCTTGGTAAAAAAAAACAATTTTTATATTGAAACTAGCTATATCATTGACAGAAAAGGTCTTACTCAAGCTGTCACATAACTCATAGAAAATTATAGAAAATGTCATAGAAAATTATTATGGTAAAACCTGGCTAAGTTAAACTGCATTAACTTGAAGCTGTCTACAGATCCTGGGCACAGTATATAGTTTTCCACATAATATGATCTCATTAAGTTAAACTTGATGGTACTTTTAACTCAAACCTATTTTCCCCATATACCTTCCACTCTTTGATAGGTCCATGATCTTCATTTTCTCTTATATTCTGTGTGAATATAGATGATTAAGATAAACAAATGCTACAGCTCCAAGCATAATACCATGCCATTAGAACTGTGTATTGACATCATTTTACTGATACATTTGTTAGTGGCATTCTGATTTGGACACAGATGTCTTGACAATGCACTCAAAGCACCATAAACTGTGTGTGTGTGTGTGTGTGTGTGTGTGCATGTGGTAAATAATATGCAAGTGGTCATGTCTTCCTGTATTTTCCATTATGAACTCTTTATTTTATATAGATCAGTGAACTAGATAATTGGAATGACAACCAACAGATCTTGCAGCATTGCCTTCAAACCGAATGTAGTCGCTTATGCAAAAGAACACTTCAGAGAAGCAGCAATGTAGAAATTCAAAGTACATCCAAAGTGAATTTGCAAGTAGAGGAGCAAGCATGATGATCTTAAGGCTATCAACAATAAGAGTGAAGAAAAGCTGGCAGGAAGAGAGCACAAGCAGATCAGCAAAGAATTAATGTTAGATATACCACTTATGCAAGTTGCAATTCAATAAATTTCCACAAGAATAGAAGTTAATTACTACTTCGATCTGTTTTGAAGAGTGAACCAAAAAGTAGAGGGCTAAGCACAGATGCCACCTCATGGCTGTTTATTTGTTTAAAAAAACAAATAATACAAATCATTGCTTTTCGTACAAAAATATGAGAGATTTAACACTCCCGTCAATGATTTGTCCATTGTCTCTTACATGAAGATTTTAATCATTAATGAGTCCAAGTTGTCTAGCACATTTAACATATTTTATAGCATACACCAGTTTGATTAGAATATCCACTATCATTTCATTGGTAGGACAATATATAATTTTTATATTCTCATCCTTCACTTCATTTCTTATGAAATGATACTTGATGTCAATATGCTTCATACATTGACTTATACATTGTTCTCTGCCACTTTTATACAACTTTGGTTGTCTTCATACACAGTCACTTCCTTATTGATGATTTCCTCAAAATCCTGAAAGATTCTTCTTAGCCAAGAAGCTTCCTGAGTGGCTTTACAGTGCAACATACTCGGCTTCGGTTGAAGACAGCATTACATTACTTTGTTTCTTACTGCACTAGGATATAGAGCTGTCCTGTTATTTAAAGATATAACCTGTATGTGATTTTCAATCTCCTGCCCAGTCTGAGTCGACAAAACATTCTAGTGCGGTTGTAGTGTTGTTGTTTTCACCTAATTTCAGCTTCCAATCAGCTGTTCCTTCAGATATCAAAACATTTCCTTCACTTCATTCCAGTCTGTCAATCTTGGTTACTTGGCACTGATGGAAACTTCTTCTAGTATATCTGGGTATGTGTTAGTTGTAAGGTACAGTAAACTGCCTATACCTCTTAGGAATAACTTCTATTCTTGGTTTCCTGTCTTTAATTTTGAAATAGCAAGATTCCCCTTGACCCTGGCTGACTTTTGCATTTTGAAGCCCAAATTCTTTTAGTTTTAGTTATAGTGTTTCTGATCTAGTTGGAATATTTCATCATCATCTCGATCAAATTTGATTCCAAGATAGTGGCTAATATTTCCAATGTTTTTCATGTGGAAATACTTGTTAATTTCCTCTTCCAGCTAGTCCAGTGCTTCTCTGGAAGATGATGCAATTACATCATCAACATATACTGTACAATGACATACATTGTTTCATGGCTACTTTGGCAAGTGTACAGACAAGAATCATTTTTGCTCTGCACAAAGTTGAATTTGGTCAGTACTTCATGTAACTTTTGATTCCACTCAATTTTGATTCCCCTCTGCTTCAATCCGTAAAGTTTTTCACAAGTTTGTGAACTTTACTCAGTTCACCATTATTATAGCCTTATGTTGTTGCATGTACAGTACACTATGTAATGTAGATCGTAATTCACAAAAGCTGTCTCAATGTCATAATGGTTTACAAGCATTTTATGTTTAGCCTCTAAAGTGAGCAAGATTTGATGAGTCATTGGTTTTGCTACTGGGGCAATCCTTCCCATACTTTTACTGAAGCTTTGTGCCATCAAGTGAGCTTTGTACTGTATTGGTTTACCATTTGGGTCACGTTTAATTTTATATTTCCACTTGCTTTCAATAATATTTGCTTCTACTTCTGCTTTCTTCAGCTGCTAATGTGTTTTTGTACATATGTTCTTTTGTTCCTACCAAAGAAAGGTGGACCTGTTCCTACCAAAGAAAGGTGGACCCAATGGTTTGTCAAGGTTTCATTATCCTTCTCCCTGTAACAACAGGGATTGTATATGCGATTGTTTGGAGGCCTGTGGCTATGCTGCTGCCATTTAAGGTTTCCATGTTTTGCGCTGTCTAGTTGTGGAGATCTTGTTATACGTGCCCTATTCTGTTTGTTCTCTCCTCCAAAGCCAGGATGTTGTTTTCTTGTTCTGTTGCTCACTCCCGTTGTTCTTGTTAAGGAGTCTGTTTTTTTTTTTTTTTTATGTTTGTAATTGGAAGCTTGTAGTCAAGCAGCTGTTGTTAGGCTTCCAAGTCTTACTCACCCCCAATTGGTGGTGTTTTGTAACATGCACTTTTTCAGTTTGTTATACTCTTTCTTTTATTGTTGTTCCCTCTGATGAAAGGAGGTTGTCTTTTCTACCCTCTTACAAGAGGGAATTGTACATACACTGTTGTAATTTTGGAACCCATGGCCACTTGGCTGTGCAGAAAGAGCCTCTACTGCCTCTAACATAGGGGTTGTTATTCTACAGTTATGTTGCTACACTCTGTAATCTAATTGTATTTCTGGTTTGTTTAATGAATGGCACCCACAAGTCAGTGGATGCTCTGAGATCTTATGCTTCACACTTTCCTGTCATCCTTTCTTTTTCTTCAAGCTTCTTACTTCTGCTATAACTCTTCATCCTTCTCTTCCAAAGATATACCGACTGGTCAAGGCCTCCTCATCCTTTAGTAGTAGTAGCAATTGTTTGACTGACTACGATGTGCCATTATTTCTGATTTACAAATCTCTGCATCCATTGCCTTTATCCACTCATTTGCATCCTTTCCATTGATAGCTTCATCATAGATTTTTGGTTTAGTGACAACAATACTTTGCATTACTTCAATCAGTCTTTCTGGGGCATGACCTTTGTTGTTTCTTATAGAATGACAGGGTGGGACAGATAGTTCTCAGATTGCTTATTAAAGATTGTTTTCTTGTTTAGATCAACTTCCATGTCACTTTTGATGTTGTCTTTACTGTGGATGTTTGGGAGGAGTGACTTGTTGGTTGAAAACATTTTAACATGTGGATCCTCTTCTATAAAGACAACATCACAACTTATCTTAACTTTTTTAGTTAAGATATCTAGCAGTCGATATGCTTAATTGCCATTTTCATATCCTATAAATCTTGTTTTAGTTGCCTTTATGTCTAATTTCTTCCTCACACCAAAAAGAACTCATGTATGCAATACATCCAAAATGATGGAAATACTCGATATTTGGATTCTTGCCTCACTACTCATATGGTGTTGTCAGATCCTCTTTTGATGGTAATCTGTTCCAGATACGGTTTGCTGCCCCAATAGCATTTTTCTAATCCACATTGTGTAGCATTGATCTCACCATTTCACAGAGAAAGTGATTTTTTCATTCTGCTTTGCCATTCTGCTGTGGACAATCTGGTGCTGTGTCTGAACTTTATTGTTGTGTTCTTTGAAAAATTTATGCAAATCTTCATTCACAAACAGTCCATCTGTCAGATTTGAACTTTTGCATTTTGTATGCTGTTTGTGTTTCAACATAAAGGAATATGTAAACTATCTTTGCACTAGCCACAGACATGTTTCAACAGATAAACTTTGGTATAACCTCTATAATCACCTATAATAGTTATGTAATATCTGTTCCCACTAGGAGTTCTTACCTTCATGGGTCCAGATGAATCATTGTGAAACAATTCAAGCTTTGTACTACTTTGATTCACTGATTCTTTTGGGAATGGTTTTCGTTGCATTTTATTTATTATGCAACTTTCACATCCAAGAATGCATTTGCACTCACTAATTGTTACAGCTTCAACATTTTCAGTAGTCATATTCTGCATTATAGCTGGATCTTGGTGACTGTGCATGTCACAGATGCACACAATGCTTCTTGGGCATAGACAACAGCTGTAAGGTATGATGTTGCTCAACACAAACAATGATTCCCAAAGCTCAGCTTTAACATGTGTCTTGCCATCTAGTTTTATGTAACACTGCATTGTTTTACTGTTGAAGTACACATCATAACCTCATTGCATCATTCTTAGCACTGAAAATATATATGCCACAATTGAATGTGAATTTAACACATTGTCTAATTTTAACTTGGCTTTTGATTTACCTTTATCACAAACCAGTTCACTATGTTCAGTGCCACTTGCAGGGACTTCTCTTCCATCAAATACACAAACAATTTCACTACTATTGTTATCCAATTTATTGAAGAAGTCTCTAATATTGGTCATGTCCATTGTTGCTGCTGAGTAAATATACCAATCTCTTGTAGTTTTCACAGTAAGATATTGTTTCATATCTAATGGCATATCTTATGTCGAGTGGCATTTGTATGTCAAAATAAAAGATCTTTTTACTAAATTACTGGAACAAAATCATACACAATTGAGGACCTTTAAAGTCCAGTAACACAAAAAATTTTAATGAAAATGAATGTTTTTAACCATACCCACGGTCTGCATCAGGTTTTTAACCACCAAGATTCCAAAATGGAATGCATAGAACAACAATATTTGAAAAA
Organism: Centruroides sculpturatus; assembly: GCF_000671375.1. Lineage (NCBI taxonomy): Eukaryota > Metazoa > Arthropoda > Arachnida > Scorpiones > Buthidae > Centruroides > Centruroides sculpturatus. The sequence goes on along the minus strand of NW_019384422.1, from coordinate 337,896 downwards.
TTATTTTTTAAAATTTGGAATAATACCAAATGTATATAGAACAATTTTAACAGTAGATATTACAAAAATCATAAAAAATATAACTACCCCATATATAAATATTTTTAAGATGTAAATAACGGCCCAGATAAAACTACTATATGTACTGTACAGTACACTGTATCCTATGCATGGAGGTACTGTTATGAAAAATCAGGCAACATTGGCATATGGTTAGATGAAACTATTATATGCCAGTACAGGTAACTCCCATATAAGACGGGAGTTATGTTCCAAAAAATTGCCATGTTATGCGAATCCGTGTTATACGAAACAAAGAACTAGTACGAAAAGAGGTTACATTCCAAAAATTAAAAAACATGCTATTATATTTTCATAATTAAGATAAATATTGTTATTACAATTTTCTTAAGTGATACATATTAATATAAATTAAACAATGTTTTCTTCGTCATCACTAAGCACTATTAACTGAGGGTGTTTTTTTTTTTTTTTGCAAGATATCCTTATCCTCTGAACATTTTTCTGCATTATCTTCAGATCCATGCTTTACCTTTTGCAAAAAAAAATGCTATTTTAGATTACTTGCTTTTAGTTAAAAGATCTTTATAAATTTCCTTATATGGTGCTAAGCACTTATGAAGAATAAAACAAGTATGGAATAAGGGAAAAACATCTGACAACACCAAAATCAGAAGCATCAAGATCTGGCAACATTGAAACAAGTTTTGAGAAGGGCTACATGTATCAACAGAGGGCGGGAAAAGAAAATTTACATACTTAAGTACTAATAGTTCACGAAAATAATAATTTTCATGAACTATTAGTACTTAAGTATGCGAAAATTTATTACATTTCATGTTGTATGAGAGTTTTACCCAATTCTTGAACCATGCTAGAGTGAATCCTTGCTATAGAAGTGCCATGTTATACAGGGGTTATCTGCATTTTATCTAACTACTATATGCCAACAGTAGATAGAATCACAAATATATTCTTTTTTTATGAACTGCTTTGATCTTCTGAAATCATCAAAACAAACTAATGTAATAATAACACACCTTACACTCTATCACATTTATTAATTCCAAAAACAAACATTTTCAGTTATGTTTGATGCCCATCTGAGATTACTGTTTGGAGCTAATAAATGAGCTGGAGTTTAAGGTGTATGATTATCATTTCTAATCATGTCCAGTAAGACTTTAAGACCAATTGATATTAAGACCATGAGTTATAAAATAACATTAGTTTTGTAAAAATTAGATTGTTAAAGAAATTCATGCATTGAACATGCAAATTTTTAAATTTGTTTAGGTTGTTTTAGTTTTTTTCTTTATAATGGCCAAATTCATATTAATTAATATATATAGATGTAAGTATGCCGACTTTCAGGGGAGGATCGTTAATCCCCTGTCAGGATGAACTAGCTATGTTCGTGTGTGGGTGTGGAGGAGGATGCAGAGATGACAAGTATCTTAGAAAAACCCTAAACACTAAAAAACAAATATTTTCTAAACACAATCAGCTGGTTGGAAATCGATAGCGTCAATGCTCCTTTAGTTGTTTGTTGTATAGGTGGCCCCAATTTTCACTCCTTTGTGTTGACTTGCCAAGTGTGTTGTGTCCTTGGCGATCGGAGATTACATCAATCTCCAATCTCCCCTTTTTGTCCATCCTGATTGGTTCCACGTTTGTCCCTAAGTGAAAGATGAGATCCGTTCGTGTCCTGAGAAGGTTCGCTTCAGGAAATTTATCCAACACAATCCATTAACTTTGGATGGAAGGTGTACATGGGACTTTGAATTTGCACTCATTTTACCCTATTGTTATCTAGTCTATGATGTCTTAGAATTTTAATGACCTGACGCAATGTCCCCTTTTATAATTAACCTTTCCCCTCTTCAAGATTTTCTATTTCTAATTATTTGTATACGAGCGCCTTGTCAAAGGTCCATCTCTACTGGAGGATGCTGGTTTAAATTTATTGTGTCATGTTTTACATTAATAGTATTTTTTTCTGGTCTCAGTTTCATTGACTAAAACAACTGAATCTGATCTTTGATTGGTTTTAACAATGGAGGGTTTTTTTCTCTCTAGTTTTGTTTTAATTTCTAATATAAATGTTTAATTTCAACCTGTTTTTGGGACCTCACATACAGTACACACTTAAGGTAGAACAGGATTCATTATGATAATGATGAACAATTATTAAATATTTGTTCATCATCATTTATAATTAATAAATAAATTTCATGTTAGCATTTTTCAAATAAAAAATATTGAGTATTTAAAATTTAAATAGTCTTCAAAGTTTATAAAAAATGATTTATTAATTTAGATAATTTACTGAAAATCAACATAAAATTAGTTATATGATTTTCATGTTGTTATAGATATTTTTTTAAAAAGTGAAAAATAATGAAATAATTTATAATTTATTTTAAATTTATTGTATTTTCTTGCATATAACCTGCAGTTATGTGTTTAAAAGTCAGTTTGAAAAGGAGGTTTAGATTATACAATGGGGAGTGTTATATGCCAATTTTAAATTGTGATTATGAACTCATGTCTGTGGAGTAATGGCTACTCCCAAAGGCACAGTATATATGATGGAGCAGGTTATTTGTTACAGCAAGTTATAGACCTGAAAATACAGTAAACATAACTATTAAATATGATAGTTATTTTTGTTGTATATTATAAAATTATTTAACTAAAATATAAATAATAATGTATTTACTTGCATATAAGACGACCTCACATATAGGACAAGGTGTGACTTAATTAAGATCAAAATAAAGAAAATTAGATTTATTAATACAATTCTATTATTATTTTGTTTAATCACAAGTAAAATATTGAATAAACATAAATGCACACATTGTCCTGCAAAAATTACTGGCATTTTAAACTTTTAATAAATTATGTTGTCGATTTTACAAGATTTTTCCTTAATGTAAAGCTGGACAATTGGAAACCTTTTATTGCCAATTCTTAACAGTCGAATCCACTCTCTGTCGATTACACTTATGAGTTTCTTTGAATTCTGATTTTCAGATAATCATCTGTTTTCACGTGGGAAAGGATTAAAACTTATATTGTGCTCCCGTGTGATATTGGAATTTCAGTCTGGAATTCAATTCAAAAGCTTTGCTTTTCTTCTTGCTATTCATCTTTACTGACAATATACGAGAACAATTCAAACGACCCAGATAAAATAATTGTTTTTAAATACAAGAGGGTAAGCATCTGGTAAAAAATGCAAATACACAGTTCACAAAAATTATTTGCAAAAACACAAGAAATCTTTTGCTTGCGCATAGGACAACCTAGGAATTTGAAGCTATGATAAATTAATAAAAACCTCATCTTATATTTGCAAAAACACAAGGAATCTTTTGCTTGCGCATAGGACAACCTAGGAATTTGAAGCTATGATAAATTAATAAAAACCTCATCTTATATGTGAGTAAATACGGTAATTAAATTTTGCATAGAAAAATTATTTGATAAATAATTTTACAAATATCCTATTTATGATATTTCTGAATTTAAGATGATATAATTAAGAAGTTTTTCTTCACTATTTTTAGTCATTGGTGTAACTGTTATGTACAGTTCATTAGGGTATCTGAATTTAAACTTTTCTTTATATTGTTCTTTATATATAATTGTAATCTTATATATTTACAATTTCTATCCTTCCCAATATTCAGTATCAGAAATATCCTCTCCTGTTTCAACACATGCCATACCAACTTCCCAAACCGTCCCAGATAATGAAGAAGGACCACGACCAAGGTCTGGACCAGGACGCTTGGTCACTTCAACTAGAACACCTCCTAGATCCAGCTCTAGTATCACAATCCCATTATCATCCACCTCCCCTACTGGTCAAAGTGCTGGAGATGTTTCAACATCGCCTCATCAACCCCCATTTCCTCTACCATCCTCTGGAACCCATAATCAAACATTGGAAATAAAATTGGAACATCTTAGTAGGTAAATATATTATTTTATTTTATAGATGGACGTTCAAACAAATTTACTGATTTAATTTTCAAGATGGACCAATTAAATTTGTAAGTTACTAATATTAAATAAGCATTAGTTTTTAAAAAAGAATTTCTCTTCTTACTATATCTTCATCAATTCCTTAGTATTCAATAATGAATGAATGTTGAACACTAAAAAAGAAAAAATAATTTTATATTAAACAGAAGAATTATTTGAGAAATGATTTAGAATGATTTGTGAATTAAAAATGTAGTCATTCCATAAATTATAAAAATATGGAGAAGCTGCATTATATATATATGTATATATATAATAAATAGTAAAAGTAAAATGTATATATATATATACATTTTACTTTTACTATTTTTACTGTAATTAATTTGCCATAAATTAATTTTAATTAAAAAATATTGAGAAGATCCCAAACAGGTGAACCAGAGGGAAAATGGATAAATAGAAAACAAATGTAAACCATTTCTTTACCAAACAGATTATTTTCACAGGTTTATAATTAATATTGATATCAATCAATCAATAATCTTTATCAGTACTAAAATATAGTACCAACCAGCACCACATAGGCACAGCCGGGTGGTTATACAGAAAATATGTTTACAAAGTATAGTGGGATACAAATAAAAGGAAACATTGAGCAATTATAAATAATAAATAATAAAAATGGTAAATAAAATAAAGTATAAAAAAAAAGTAAAAGAGTGACTGTACATTACACTGATGTTGATGACCAGTGATAAAGTAAGACAGACATGAAGAAGACTATGTACATTGTTACATAAGTTGAATTATACAATAAAAGTGAATAGGAATACGAGCCTTAATTACAAAATATTTACAATAGGTATGTACTGTACAAGCAGAGACTGAAGATGGTGGGTTAACTTGTAAAACAAAACCCTAGTTAATTGGAGTTCGCTGGAAGTAACTATGGATGAGGTGTCGGAAAGCCTTTAACATATTGTTCTGAAGTAAGTCACTTTCTTGGCATGGCCAGGTGTTGCTCATAGGTAAGAGAAGACGGATTGGAAGCTTAACATCCTCCAACATTGGGCCCTGGAAGATGTAATGCCAGACCCTGTCTGGGACTCCGCAGAGATTACATTGATCACTGTTGGAAATATTAAACCTAGCCAGTAGGTGTTAGACCTTCTGTAGCCGGTAAGAAACTGGGTGGTATGACTTGTATCATGGTGATAAATGGCTGGGAAGGTGGCTGAGACCCTGGGGATAAACCTCCTCATTATGCTTCTGACCTGACAGTTGTTCCATCTCTCTTGCCAACTGTTCATTGCCTCTGTCCTAAACAGGTTTTTGATATGGGAGACAGGAGTACTGTTGTATAGGATGTCACCAATGGAGTGGCTGGCTGCCTCTCTGGTGAGGCTGTCTGCTTTTTTGTTACTGTGGAGTCCTGCATGCCCTCTGATCCATGAAATGGCAAACACATTGGTGGAGGTAGCGATGCAGGACTGAATCCTAACCACAATTGGGTTCCATGGGAGGAAGTTGTTAATGGCCTCAATAGTTGATCAGCAGTCTGTGAAGATGTTGATCCTCTTGTTATAGTAATTGCTATTGCCCACTCGATTGCCATACAGATAGCTGTGAGTTCTGCTTGATAAGCAGAACAGTTGGCGGCAAGGTGGCCAGAGTTAATATGGAGTTCTACTCCGTCCTGGTAATGCCACAAAGGCACTACCTACTTTGTCCTCAATTTTTGAACCATCGGTGTAGATTGAGAGGTGACCATTCTCCAAAGGCTGGGTACGTACATAGGGCCTCTTGAAAGGTGGAAGAAGGTCTGGAGGATGGCAATATGTCTCAAGAGAGGAGATAGAGATAAAAAGGTTGTTCAGACAGACGCTATGTCCTTTTCGAAGGTGCCATGTATTAGATGCCAAAGAAATGGCAAGGTCGATAGGGAGTTTGCCAGAGATGACCTGTAAGACAGCTGTGGAGAGGTGGAGAAGGCACGGCAGATGTGTAGAAGGGCTTTGCACTGAGCACTACGGAGCTTCTGTTTAATGTGCACTCAGTCTAAGCAGCCAGCCCAAACAGGGGTGGCGTAGCAAATCATTGACAAGAAAACGCTGTCATAGATAATGGAAATAATAGCTGGGGAAAACCCCCATTTAGACTTCACCACCCTGGAGATGGAGTTGAAAAGATGGTTGGTTTTATCAGTAGCATATTTGATATGGTCTGCCCAGTTAAGTTTGTGGTCAATGATGACCCCAAGATACTTGATAGTGGTTGTAATCTTGATTGAGATCCCTTCCATTTTTATGGTAGGAGGCCTAAAGTACAGATGGGGTTTATCCGGATTAGTAAAGACAATAGCTTCAGTTTTATTGGCATTAAAATTAAGCTTATGATTAAGGCCCCACTCCGTGATGTTAAGAATAATATGCCTAGCCTTGCACTCCAATTTGGAACAAGAAGAGGCTGCCAGAAGGATCATCGCATTATCTGCATACATGAAGACCCCATCACAGTCAGAAATATCCGAAGGAAAGTCATTGAAAAGAAGGTTCCAGAAAACTGGACCAGAAACAGACCCTTGAGGACAAACTCTAACAACCTTTCTCGTTATATCAAGGTTGCCAGAAGAAAAAGTGACATACCTGTTATTAAGGTAGTCAGAGTAGACATGAAAGATGTTTGCAGGACAACGCACCTGCCGCAGCCGTTGAAGAATCAGCAGCCACCAAGTGGCATTGTAGGTGTTACTGATGTCCAGGCTAAGCCCCAAGACGTAAGGGTAAGAATGAAGAAGAGATTTGACCTTGTTGGTCATGTCAAGAACAGCATCTGTCATGCCCTGGCCTTATCTGAAGCCAAATTGTTGGGGAATGAAGAAATTGCTGGTCTCGAGATGCCAGCTCAGCCTGTTACAGAGGAGACTGTCGTAAACTACAGAGAGAGTAGGCAACAGAAATACAGCGAAAGTCGTTGGGAGTGCAGATGGGCTGACTGGCATCTTTGGGAATAGGGACAATTCTTGCCTTCTTCCAAGAGGCAGGGAAGACACTGTAGTGTAGACAGGTATTGAGTAGATTGATGATTGTCATTGGACGGTTAGACCAGATATTCCTCACTACCTCTGTCAGGATGCTGTCCAAGTCAGGAGCTTTGTGTATAGAAAGTTTGCTGATGGTCCAGTTGACCTCAGCATGGGTAAAAGGAGGAGAGTCCTCCATATCAAGGGATTGATAAGCACAGTTCCTTAAGTTGCTGTGAAACTCAACATCCTCCAAGTGGTTGTTCTCTAGGCACACGAAGTCCAGGATAGCATTAATGGTGGTGTTCAGGTTGTTGGTTGGACCACTACTAGAATTGAGTGTTGATAGTCAGGTTGGGTGCTTTAGTTTGTTTGCACAGAGATGGTATACAAAACCAAAACCCCAAGGATTGGTATGGGCAGAGGAGCAAAAGTTCTTCCAAGAAGCAATTTTTGTGTCTTTAATTGACTTTTTGTAAGTCACTTGACAGTTCAGATAACTTTGTTTCAATGTATCCCTATCAGTGTCCCTGCTCCTCTGGTACTGTTTGCAGAGCCTGTTATTGGTTGCACGCATCCTAGCCAATTCATTACTCCACCTGCAATGCTTGGTTTCCACAGGGGAATAGTATGCTCACAAGCTCTGTCGATGGCACTAATGGTGTTGTTTATGAGGTTGATGGCCTCATAATTATTATTGTATTGATAGTATACATCCCGCAGAAAATTACAAAAAAAAATAAAATCTTCATATAACCCTCCCTACCATATACACCACCCCTCTGGGGCAGCTATGGAAAGGAATATAATTACTAGCATGCAGTTTAAAATTGCTTTCTCAAGCATTAAAATATTGCTTTTTCTGTTTCATTTCTGTTAACAAATCATTGTATACACATGAATACCAACCCCAAATATTTTATAGTTATCATATTAATTTCCAGATTATTCAGACAAGTTTGGACAACTATTATTAATATAAAATAAATTTTTCTAAAGATAGGTGGTTACACTGCTGATGTTTTGGTACTATAGTTTTGGTTCAAGAAAAACTTTTTCATTAATTTATTTTATCATTTGAAAGTAATATTAGTTAATGTCAATGTTATTTTGATAGTGACATGCAACAAAGAGTTGTTCTGCCACATTTATAGAACATATTGTTTATTAACAATTATCTGACCCATTTTGCAAACTAAAATTTTTAATTAGTTATTATTTTTTTCTAATTAAAAGTTTTATATTTTAAGAAACTCTGAATTAATAAAGTAAGATTTATTGTAAGACATCTTATTATACAAATAATTTATCCTGTTAATCTGTTCCTGACCCACAAAACAAAGCCTTCTTTTTACCTTTTTTTTAGTTGCATTTCATGCATAAAAATGCCTAAAAATGCAATATAATATATAAAATGGATAAAGATATATTGAAAAATGGATAGTGATGGAACATTTTGCTTTTAATACACATAATACTATCAACTGAAACTGAAGCCATCACTTTACAAAAAAGTGTTATAAATAGATTCTTGACTCTGCCTAGACGAAATATAACCAAATCAATCAAGACAAACAATTTTTTTCCACGCATTCTGAAATATTATGTTTCAATTGTTTTGATTTCAGTTTTAATTTAAATTAACTAACTAATTTTGATTTTATTTTTGGTTTTCACATTGAAACTGACACTAAAAAACGAGTTGTATTATAATATGTAATATTACAGTACTAGTGGATGAGCCCAGCATTGCTCAGGCAAACAATAACAGCAGCAAAGATTTAGAAATACAAAATAATCTAATAATCTTGCCCTTTTATTATATTATGTTAATTGATTTATATTTACAAATGTTATCTTATGTAAGAGTCTATTACACCATATGTCCAATCTAACACATTTTAAAAATAATTCTTTAAACTGTATACAGTAGAGGAGTAAAGAAATTTTAAAATGTGTTAGATCAGTCCCTTGGTGTGATAAACCCTTACATAAGATAACCTTTGTAGTTATGTATAAATCAAATACAGTAGACCCCCCCAGTCAAATTCAAAAACGATATATGTGACGTTACTGAATTTTCACAAAGACATTTATATTACGAGTAAACGTATGTACAGTTACAAAAGTTCACAAACAACAATTACAAATACTTCTGGTGTAACAAAGTTCAAATACTTTTAATCCACAACAACAGGTCCGTTGAAAAGGACACCTTGCGACAAACTCCTTCAAACGTTAGTTACCGCACAGCGAGACGAAACAACCTTCTAGGCAAGCTTAGGTGAAGCTAGACAAACGTGAGTTCCCTTGATGTGTCCTAGGCGAACTAAACTTCCCGCCTAAACTCAATCCTTTTATACGGATTGAAGGAAATGGAATTCCATCAATCAGCGCTTAGTAGCGCTATCGGATGTCCGCTGGTGGTACGATGTCTTCCAGCCAATCCATGGTCGAGTTTCCAAAGTCGCCAGATCGGCGCTCCCATGGTGACAACCGTCGTTCGTTTGAAAACATGGAAAAGCGCAGGAATCGTATGTCGGACGATTTTACCCCGACACCCCCTATAACACGGTAGATACGTTCTATTTTATATGAATTCTGTGTTTTACAAGTCACTTAAATACATGAACCAATCACAGCCCAGCACATGTGCAGTTTAGGGACACAGCTGTTTGAAAGGTTTTCTTCCATAAAATTAATCGATTCTAGACTAATTTGACTCAACATTTCCAAAACACATATAATTTTTTGGGAATAATCCATATAAACCAGGGGTGGCCAATAGTTTTTGCCCCCGGGCCGAATTGGAAAGAGAACTTTTTCCATGGGCCGAACCAGAGGCTGTCCTAGGAAGGTTTTGAGGTGATGCGAGATCTCACTGTGGTGTCACCCCGTAGAGACTAAATTGTAGATAGAGATTACAGATACATTTTTCACATTATCATGCTTTATCAACATTCTACACTGTACTTATGAGATGTGTAATGGAGGGTTAAGTCTAAACGCTCAGTGAGCTGTTGATCTTTTTTTTTTTTTTAGGCATCAGAATTTTTCATCGATCTATTCGGATGTAAGTAGTTAATATTGAAAGATTGATCGTGGGCCACATAATTTCATTCAATGGGCCATATTTTGGCCATGCCTGATATAAATTATGCTATAAACAAAGAATTGTAGGATTACTTACTGAGTGTGCACCGTTCAACGCCATTGCTTAAGCTTGTTTTCGTCGCAGAGTGGTTCATCGAATGGCGGGCACGTGTTTCCTGATAAGTTATTTTTCTGCGAAAAATTCACTGAACTTTGGAGACGTCATTAATATAAATATAATTTTTATGGCCGTTAAATAATAAATGGTTTTTAGTAGGTCCGCTGCTCGTTTAAACTCAACGGTTTGTGCAGTATCCACTATTGTTCTAGATTCAACCAATCCTGTCACGACACGAGTTGGAGATGATGTTTTACCATATTATAAGAGTCTCTTTTAGCATGTTTATACAAACACGATCGCAATTTTTTTGCCGTGTTTTAAGAATCTGTATTATATGAACCTGTGTTATAGGGGGGTCTACTGTACTATAATATAACAAACATTAAAACAAAAACCACATAAATAGTTTGGTTATTTCAGCCTACCATTGTCATGTTTATCTATATGCTCAGGTGGTATGAAATGGCACAATTTCATTGGTCAAGTAGACACCAACACCAATTGAAAATCTTAAAAAATTTATCATATTTTTTCCAAATGTTAACTTTAAGAAATTGTTCCCTTTACAGCCAAATATCAAATGGTAATCTTCCAATGAATGAAGTTTCACAAAAAATGGACCAAATATTTAAACTCGGCACCCTTGAAAACCACTTAAGGCATTTTTTTGTACTTTTGCGGTAACCTTGTATTATGTAATTTTCCTATTCAAATGCCACCATAACAATGGTTCAATAGAAAGAAGGGACTGTTACAGAAGGAAGTTGAAGTAATTTGACCAAAAGTAGTTAATGATTTCAAATATTAATAGTTGGCCAGTATTAATTAGTAAAGTGATCCATATTGGATAGGTTGTAATGGCTCCGCACATGATCAATGTTGCTAACCTCAACATCCAAAAGACTTTGTATGACACAATTAGATAAAAAAAAATCTTGTAAACATGCAAGAATAATTTCTTTTTATGTGATTAATAGTGTTTAAATTTTGTCAACAGATTGTATAAACTGTGCAGGAAGTGTGTTCTGGTAAATATTGCATTTATGGAAAAATTATTGGGCTGCAATTTGAGAAAAATTATAGATGTATAAATTCTCACTGTTGTCACCTATCTATCTGTCCTTTCTAAATCTCGAGAAAGGAGTTAGATAGATGAAAGTCAAGACCAGATGTGGAAAGCTTAGGGCAGGAGGCCCAGATTAACTATATAAGAACTTCCAGTCTAGACAGGAAGTCACGTTACTTCAATTCAAAATTTTCCCCCTAAGTTAGATAGATAACCCGCATGACTCCATCGTTAACATGAGCAGTGTGATGTATAGGGGCAAGACCACCACTAAAAGAACTGAGAACATTCTGATGATAAATTGCAGCCCAGCATTCTGACAATGTCCCAATAAATAAATGTTTGTTAGAACTAGTTTGGTTTATTTGCTTAAGTCAACGTGACACAGGAAGAGTGATCTGCCAAGGGGATGTGTCGCAGGGAAGACTTTTATGTGAAGTTGGTCCCTATTTAGGTTTTACTAACATGAAGAGAACCCACAAAACTCCATGCCTGAACTCACAACTAACTACCAGTGTTCAGTTGTTTTATACTGTAATATAAAAAAAAGGATATAATTTTTAAAAATATATAAGAATTATATTTAGTTTATTATTTTAAATTTTTTGCCAATAGATGGTGCTATGTGTAAATTAGCAAATCAAATGTAGATAGAAATCCAATTGATATTTTGGGTGGGATGTATGATATCTAAGTTAGAAGTATGTGAATGTAACTGCTGAATTTGGTAGCAATTGGTCGAATGGCCTAAGAACAAACAGTATAGTGAACAAACAAACATGTTTTCATTTGTATATGTAGATATTAATAAATTTTTGTTATTTAATTTGAGTTAAGCACTTTTAAACACAGATTTGTGGATGTCATTTATATTATGCAAATGTCAATTAATGCAGGTTTTCTTAATTAATTTGATTTAAATTCAGTTATGACACACATCGAAAAATGGAAATACTATCTTACCCGCATACACATTGAAAACTAATTTGAATAATATTATCATCAATGATTCATGTCATGACATCTAATGATGCGAGATAATCTCAGTACCACTAACTTCTGAATTGATAGTTTGGTTGGCCCATTAACACAAGAAGTTAGAAAGAAGTGGAGTTGACTGTTTGTCTCTTGCAACTGCACCTATTGGAGCAACAGCTCCTTAAAACATCTAGCACAGACCTTTACATGATAATGCAAAACAGAGAACTAATGCAGGAACTCAAAACCTTCACGCATAAGTTATTGTCATAAGGGTTGGGGACTTGCTGCAGTAGTTGTCACAAGTTTGTATGGCAAAACGTCTTTTGTTTGTAAAGTATCTATATAGTGTTGTATGACTTAATGTTTGTTTGATTTACTGAGCTTATGTAATAAAGGAATGTTCTCTTTGTGTGCTTAAGTGAGACAAGGAAGAGTCTGATTCCCTAGTAGGTGAAATGAGGATTACTCAATGGGAAAAAAAATGTCTCTCTCTCTCTCTCTCTCTCTAATCAGTGGCACCAGCTCTTGTCAAATAGCTTGTTTGACAACTGATTTGTTGTACCAGAACAAATATGGAGTTAAAAATTTTCAAACAATTCAGTTTATGAACAAAAGAATGGCATTCGAAACTCAAGGTTCTTCTATACATAATTTGCAAATTATAAGCAGGAAATTATAATAAATATATGTTATTGGGATTAATCTCACAAGAATCAATTCCATTAGCATATACTGAAATTAACTCACTTGAAATATGTTTTATGTAAGATTCTGGATCTAGTATTTTTTATGTTGAATGAAACATGGAGATTTTTATTATACAGAAAACTTTTGATAGAATTGTTGTAAAGATTTTTAAATTTAATTAGCAAATAACAAACAAGAGTAATTTTATTAATTTTTAATGCTTAATTATTTTAATATTTTTAGGCAAGTGAGAAATGTCGAAGCTAGACTAACTGCTGACATCCAAACTATCATGCAGTTATTAACTCACCTTATTCAGGTTGGAGCAATACCAGGGGTTCCTGTGTGTCCTACTTTGTCCAAAAATACTCCTTCATCCACACTGTCGTCTTCAGAAAGTCCTTTGGATGCTGTTTCTATGTCGAGACCTATAACACTTCATCCTGGAGATCCTACTAGAGGTAGAGGATTTCGAAGATCTGTTAGTCTACAGAGTACACCATTGACATTAGACAATGCAGTTCTAAGGCCAGTGTTTCGCAGTTTTGATATACACAATTGGTAAGATTGATTAATAAATTTCTTGTTTATATTAAAATTAATATTATAATAGTCTCTTCATTATTTAGAATAAATAAATAAATAAACAATTTGAGTGAACAAATTCTTCATTAATTTATTTTTAATAAAAAAACTTGAGAAATTTTAAAGTATTTTAAAGAATCTGTTGCTTATAGCAATGTCATGAATATAGTTTTGTGTAAGAATTACTTAATGACAGTAAAAGCTTTCATGTAAAGAAATATATGTCACATCATATTTTATTAGTCATCATCTTGTATTTCATATTTTTGTGAATACTTTTTAAACATCTCATTTAATACAAATAATTGAATCTATTGAAATTGAAATTTAATATAAGAAAATGTTTCTTAAATTTAACTTTCATTAATATCATTTATTTTAAAATTTTTATATGATTTATATTCATTACTTATTTTGGTATTTTAACATTATATTATATAAAGATATATTTAGTAAAATCAAAAATATTTATGAAATTAATAAAATACTTTATTAATCTTAATGTCTTCTTATATAGCTACATATTTTTGGCCATTAGTTTTGGACTTATCACACCATGTTTTTTTAGGAATCTTGACTTGGGGTTTCTTCTCTTAGTTGGACTGCAATTGAAAAAATTGTACACCTGTAAATTTCCACTGTTTTCAGTCTGTCTGTCTTTCCATAATCTCGAGAAATGTGTTAGATAAATGAAATTCAAGACCAGATATGGAAAGCCTAATACCCCATTCGCACTGAGCATTTCGATCTAGATTGTAACCATGGTTGGCAACTATACCATGGTGTGATCTCTCTTGACCGTTTCAATCTCAACTGAAACAAGGTTCAATCATGATCAACTCAAGAGAGTTCTTGAAACTAGATCCAGTCATAAGAGAGATCCCACAATCCCATGCACGCGAGAAAATACAAGATGGCTGCAAAACACATGTCGGGCTATCAACAGAGAAATAAAAAAAGTCATCTGGAGAGATGATGACATCTGTCTATTATTAGATATATGGCAAGAAAAAGTATTTATTTCTAACCAAAACTTCCATTTTGTTTGTTGGTGTTCGTGACTAACCACGTAGTTATGTCAGTTTTATTGTCACGTATAATAGCCAGGTTCTTCTCACGCAAACTGCCTGTGTGAACAGCTTGACGTTTGTCTGCTGTTCATATAAAAAAGCATTTTAAGTAAAATTAACAAGATGTTAATTTTTACATACAACATAAGGGCTAGAAATTTTGTCTGTTTAATTGAGGTTTTAATGTATGTTGATGTATTATAAAATAAATAAAATAGCATATTTCTTATGTTTCAGTAAATCTGTTGGGGAAGAGCATGAGGTAACAAACAAACAAGAACCTCCTCCTCAAACTGATCATCATTCTAAAACTGTGCCTCCAACTCCAGCCGGAGATAAATGTTATATTGAACCACCCAGGAGTTTATCACAACCTACTGATTTGTCACATGTAAGTACAATTAATATAATTATAATCTACTTTTTAAATCTTGTTATTTTATTTTTAAAACTTAAATCAATGAAAAACAATATAAATTAATTAAACTTGGTTTAAAAATAAAATGTGGATAATTGTTGAAAAATTAATTTCAAAATATTAATAAGGCAAATTTACATTTGAATATGTATAAATCAACATATTATTTATAACACAATTGAAAATATTATTATTTAAGCCATTAATAACATTATTTGATTACAGTAATTGAAATATATTGAATGTAAAACTTGCAAATTTTCTTGTATAAAATACTATTAGTCATCATCAATGAAGATCAGCTTTAATAGAACAATGTCCTTGGTCCAATTGTACAGTCAAACCTCAGCTTTCAAACGACTCACTTTTCAAATAAATTGGTTCATGAATAGAATGTCAAACTCTTAATTGCAAGAGCCAGCCACAAATGGTCAACTCTCTATACTTTCTGTATTAAAGAAAGTCGACAGCTTGACTAATCAATGACAATCGAGGACTACTGATTCAGAAGTTAGTGGTGCAAGATCGCTTTGTGTCATTTAGGGTTTCTCATTTCCCATTCTGGGATTTCGAGAAAAAAGTGATCTGTTTCCCGGGATTCCAGGATATAATTAATTATTTTTAAGATATATCATTCAATTTTGAGATCTATTTTATAATTATTTTTCATTTTTTAAATAATTTAATATGTCCTGTGTAAAATATGTATTAAAAATTACCTTTGAATTGCGTAGAAATTTTCATAAATAGTAAAAATTTATTAAAATTTGTTGGAAACTGTTTACAAAAAAAAAAAAGAAAAGCAAACTTATATCAAACTTCTAACTTAGAAGTAATTTTCATTTTTTAAATAAAACATAATACAAAATATTATTGTAAATTTTTATAATATTTTAAAAAGCAAAGATGATCAATACTCCAATCATTCCATTTGGTTCTTATTTTAGTAGTGATGAAAAGTCCTGCTACAGAGAATGCCCTTTCCAATTCAATTGATGTGGGTGGAATTGTCTTTAATGCATTTAAGAGACGACAAATATTATGTGGTTTTTCACCTGTAGCCTTGAATTCGTTCATTTTCAAGATGTGTTGCAGTACTTCTTTTGCTGTCTAGTATTCTTAATTTGTCAACCTCGGCTGCTTTAATAAGAGCATCCAGCTTATTGCCCAATAATTCGGCAATTCGTTTGGCTTTAATAATCAGTTTTATGAAGAAAAACTTCATACTTGTTTGCAACCTTGCCCAATTTGCACAACCTGGCATAATGCAGTTATTGAAGCTATTGGGCATGGTTAAAAATTAAGACAGCATTAGCGCAATTTTTCAAGATATTATAGGTTCTGACAAGTAAAGAATTTTCAGAATCCTGCCACAAATAAGCTATGTATTGATTACTGACAATCTGTGACATGCCATAATGAGCAAAAATTTAAGAAATGAATAAGCAGGCTTAAAATTAATAAATGCAAATGTATTCTGACAGTTTGAGTTAATTATACTTTCTATTTGCAAAATTTTCTCAACCTTAACACAAAATAAGAAAAAAGTGACCTTTTAAGAAATTTGCAGGATGTCCTGGAATAAGAAGAACAGCTGGGATCCCATTAGAGAAACCCTAGTGTCACGACATGAACCATCAATGATGTTGCTATTTAATTTACATTTCAATGCACGTGCAGAAAAGATATCGCTTACGTTTTTCAGAACAAATATATTCAAAAATGTGGACATTGTGTAACATTGCAAACATGAAAAAGAACACATTTTTAAAAACATTAACTTTTTGCAGCCATGTGAACAGTGATAAGGGAGTACATATTACATTTGCAAGCTATCTTTGTTGTGTTTTGACTCAAAAGTGAAATGCAGATTAGAATTGAGAATACACAGTAATTTACATAATTAGAACAATTCATTAAAAAAAAAAACAACACTTTCAATTGAAGAGTGGCTAGTGAGTACAGGATGAATTTTTCGGTAATTTATAGCATTTAAAAACCAAATCAAAAAGATGTGTAATTTTTTTAGTTTCAATTTTGTTAATTATTATTTTGAATTAAATTTAATTCAAAAATCATCGTAATTATTAGTAAATGTTAGTATAGGATAGCAGTCTAACTACCTACCTTTAAAAACATTTTTTTATTAAATCGGAATATATTTTGGCATCAAAGGTTCAGCATGAGAAAAACTTTCTCTATTAATTTTTCACTATCATTTGACATTAATGTTATTTAATGTCTTATTGTAACAACAATTTATAACAAGTCATCACAAAAATGCAACAAAATAGATTGGACAGAACCCCTTATAGTATACTAGCTTACCCGTCGCGCATTGCTGCGATCTCAGAAGAAAGGAAATTCAAGCAAACTCGTTATGATAAAATTCAATTTACATTTTATTATTTTTATTGAAACTTATTATTATTATTAATTTTCATCGGGAAAACATTTCAAAGTGTCGTTTCAATTCTATTTATTTATTGGAGTGTTTGTGGATACACGATATTTTTTGTTTTTCCGTCTGGTGCGTACACGAATAAATCGGAAGGTTTTTCGACGCGTGAGCCGGCCACATACAGTTGTCCATGCGAGAAGCACGGATTCTCCAAATTTAGCCCACACACTCGCAGCGATTGTCAGAAGTGCGATATTCCCCATTTTTATATATATTTTTTAATCCTTTATAATTTTAATTATTTAATTGCTCCTTCCTCTCTTCCTTGGCATGTTGTGAAATTTCTGATAGTTGGATAATAAACCGTTTTATTGTAATTTGTCTTTTTAAATTATTTTGAGTCGATATTAAAATTTGGAAAAGGGGGATTCCTAGATCGGTAAAATAGGCGAATTTCCTCCTACAACTTCGGTTGTTGTTCGGGATACAGTTAAGGTTTTAACGAAGTTCGAGCGAATACGTAATTAGCAAAAAAAAGTTGAAATAAAGTGATTAAACAAACATTATTACGAATATCGTAAATAACAGTTTACAAATGCATATATAGAAATATTTTTGAAAGGGGGAAATGGTCTTCACAATTTGAAATCGATCGAACACACTGTCTCGATACACTCGTATAAACGCGCGCCATCTATCGTGGGTTAAATGTACTATGCCAGAAACCTTCGCGGGAGTGTATTAAAAAACTTTCGTAAATTTTATGGCAATCGTACTATGCCACAAACCTGCGCGAGAGTATATTAAACAACTTCCCAAAGTTTCATGGCAATCGGATAAATGGTGTGGTAATGCATGAAGGACATAAGACAGACACATAGACACACAGACATACATTCATTTTTATATATATAGATTATAGTATTGATTGTCATATTTAAATTTTAAAACATTTTGCAACTTTAAAAATGTCTCGCTAGGCAAAATTATAAATTTGAGAGAACTTCTAATAATCTAATATAGTGAAACCTGTGTAAACTGGAGTTGTTTGGTACTGAATGTTTTTTCCAATTTGGCAGGTTTCCATTTTGAAGAGATTTTTTTTTTTAATACAGAAAATTGTTGCTTTCCTAAGAATTTTTCCCATTTAGGTTTCTGTTTTATTAAGGTTCTGTTTTGGACAGGTACTGTATCAATGAAATTTGTTTTTGAAATATTTGAAAATAGAACTTATTTCCTTCCAAACCCCTCACAATTACCCTTTACCATCCTCAGTTTGAGTACCAAGTCTAATAATGAAGCAAACTGCAAAAATTATAAATAATTGTAATTGAAATGGTACCATATATCATTTTTTTTTATTTTTCATTTTAATAATTTCAATTGTGTAAAAATACAGTTAATTTTCAATTAAATTTTCTTTCAGTTGATAAAATTTGAGATATTTATAAAGGAACAAATTTATATTTATATAACTGACTAGCAGACCCCCGTCACGCGTTATTGTGGCTCAAAATGTATTTATTATAAATGTATAACACTTCCTCCATGGGGGGGGATTTTTCAAAAAATCCCCTCAGTGTGCATTCTGTTGACGTACCCTATTAAAACGCAATCAAAAATGCAAAAAACCGCATCTAAAATAGTATAAATAGAAGCAGAGTTCTTGACGGTAAGCCTTAATCCTGTCCATCTCCCCCCTAGTGGGGGGAATTTTGACATGTATATTATATAAAAACATGTGCATATTCGAATGCAGCATTGTGTCAAAATTTCAAAGGAATCGGTAGGAACAAACAAACATTACATTTTTATTTATATAGATAGATAGAAGATGATCTGCTTTAGTTCATTTTCACAAAAAAGCAAACTTAGGGTGTCTTACTTGTAGCGCCATCTGTTGGATATAAAAGCCTTAACCTAGATTATATCTTTTAATTTATATGAATGTTTAACGGAATAATATACAGCCTATGTCCACCCTGAAGTTCCATTCTAAATATTGATGAAAGAATTTTTGAAATTGGATGAGTAGTTTAGAGATTACCCGCTACATCCAAACTTAATTACAAGATTTATTAACAGTTATTTTTAATCTATACTAATATTATAAAGAGGTAATGTTTGTAAGTAAGTATTATTCATTAACAAATCATTGTAATAGTAAAACTGTAGAACTTTTATGAGGAGGAAAAATAACTGTTAAAAATTAATAACAGTATATAATAAAATATCTTATTTTAAATGTTAATAATTCAGTGATTTCTAAGAAAAATTTTTTTCCTAATTAAAAATTTCAACTAATTAAAATTAACAGTTTTAGTTTGCAAAATGTATCAGATCATTACTAATAAAAAGCATGCTATAAAACCTGGCAGAATTTTGTTGTTACACATTGTTGTTACAATAATATTGGCATTAATATACATTTGCAAATGATTTCTGTTGTGAAAAGTTAATATTAACTTGTTTATATTATATTTTGGAGTTCCAATACAATTGCAACAAATATTTAAAAAAAAATAACTTTTAAGAATTATTTCAGGTAATATGATATTATTGATATATATATATACACATATATACAATATCATTATACAGTGTTCCATCAAGACCAGATAAACTCTGCAGAGCAAGAATCCTCGCTTGAAAAATGACCCAAGAACCATACCTGTATGACCCATAGTTTTTGAGAAAAATGCAAATGAAAAAGTATGATGTCACATCTGGTGAAAAAATAAGCTTTATTGGAAACATGAACATAGTACTCGCATATGACATTATGCTTACATAGGAAGATGCTCAAAATGATCACCATGCATATTGAGGTGTGCATGTGGATGCTGTAGAATGGCAAACAATCCATCATTGTGTTGTTCACAAAAATGATCACAGCATGAAGATGAGCAACAAAGATCCTGTGCATTCAGCCATTTTACAGTGCACTGGATGTGATACTGGATGTCATACTTTTTATTTGCATTTTTCTCAAAAATTATGGGTCATAGAGGTATGATTCTTGGGTCATTTTTTATGTACTCTAAGTGAAGAGTTTATCTGGTCCTGATGGGACACACTGTATATTTAATATGTAATGATTTATTTTGATAACTAGGATGAAAATTTTAAATTACATAATGGAAACTGGTTATAACAAATTTAAAAATTTTACTTGTAAGAAATAAATGTAATATTTTCTTGATACACATTTTATATTAATGTCATCATTAATATAAAAGGTGTATCATCACTTCAAAATCATGAAATGCACATTAGGAGGCAATTTCAATCAAATCCTAGGATTATAATTATTATTTTACAATTAATACCAGAGTTGATACATGGTCATTCAGCTTCTAATAACTTCAATGCTATGAAAATGGTGTAATAATTATTTCTGCCACTTCAAGCACTGTAACTGCTTTGCAATGAAAGTTTGGCTTGAAATGACCAAAGTCAGCTGTAAATATTTGAAATTCCTTAAACCATTATGAAATTTGCTTGTTTTTAACTTAAATATTGCCATTGTCCTTTTTAAAGAATGGTTTTTACAGAATGGAAATTATTTTACAGCTATTTAATTTCGCTTTGAACATTACAGTAAGATCCCACTTAACACGGGGATGCATTCCTAGACGACAAAGCACTAAGCAAAACAACGTTAAACGAGGTCATTATAACATAGAGTAAATAAGAAAGGGAAACATGCAACCAAAAATGAACAAATTTTACTTTAATTTTAAGTTATATTATTATGCAAATTAATATAAAAATATGTTAAATAACACATAAACATATACACACAGAAATGTAAAGTTCATATTTTGTGACGAAGGTCCTAGCTTTTCTGAAATTCTTGTTTTTTGCAATAAAGTCGTGTAGTTTCATTTGTTGCTTTTTTTCTTTCCTTGAGCAAATGTCGGTAGCAAGAGATCACATCCAAAACACCTTGTTTTGCTTTTGCACTCCTTTCAAATTCTGGATCATTCACAACAATTTGATCAACTATTTTGGTTATTGTTATCAAACTTTTACTAAGGAAAACTGTAGAGAAATTTTTTGGGTTCTTCGTTTTCAGAATCTCTATTTTCCAGTTCTACATGAATTCCTTGTTATGCCAGTTTTTGAAGAAGTCGTTGGTAAGACTCTCACCAGAAACCTGCAGTAACTCCTCAATATCCTGCTTGTCTACATCTCTTAGTCCTGCTGTATCGGTCAACCTAACAATACAGCAATAGGCTCTTCTTGTTGAGAATTCTTGGATACCTTCAGCCATAACTTCTTCCATACTCCGTTCATGCATTTATCAGTAAATTCTTGCCAAGCAAAGTTGATATTACCTATGGCATCTGTGATGTTATATTTTTTCCAAAATTGCACAAGACAAACATAGATCTAAGGGAAGTACAGCACTATGACGAATTGCCACCTTTTGCTGATTGGTTCATGTTTGGGAATAATTGTATTATATATGAATCAATGAAATGCCATGTTAACTTGAATCGGTGTAAATTTTGAGCATTTTTTAGGCTTCAAGAACATCACATTATATTGAATCAGCATTAAGCGTGGTATTACTGAATTTATTCATAAATATTGCTGAGAATACATATTTCTGGTAACTTTCTAGCTCTGAATGAGATAGTTATTTTGTGGTCATAATTTATTCTTTATCCTTTAATTTTACAATTAGTAATGCTATGACAAGCAAGAAATTACTATTCTCAAATAGGCAAAAAGATTTAACAGAGTTTGGACAAAGCAAGATGTTATAGTTTTAGACATGCAAATGAACCAATCTCATAACTTTGGAATGATTAAAGATAGGAGGATTGGACTAATTTTGGCCAAATTAGGTGCAAAGGTGCATGTATACATGTTCAAAAGTTGGTAAGTGTATGTGTTGGATCCATACACTGAATTCGCAATAATAATGTTGTTTTCAATCATTCTTTTCTGATATTTTTTATTGCATTTTTACAAACTGGGACAGGATTGATGTTAATAATTACTTAATTGTACTAGTTCTTTGAATAATATTTTGAACATTATCATGTTAGATTAAATAAATAATTGCACTCTCCTGAAGATATCTTATATTGTCCACTTGAACAGACATATTTGCACACACTTATTCCTGATTTAGGCACATACATGCTACAGAGTAAAGTTGCAGTTGTTTCTGTTTACATGCCTTCTTGCCTTTCCTGACTTATATGTTTGTGTTAACTTTACTAAGAGGCACCAAACAGGGAGTTCCTGTATCCCCAACTATCGTCATAAGTCTCTTAGGAATAGTTATGGATAAGATTATGCAAGAGATCAGAGAACATCTGCAAATCTCGGGTTATTGAATTTTACACCGTAAAATTCAATAACCCGAGATTTGCAGATGACATAGTTATCATTGAAAAAGTGAAGAACAACTATAGAAAACATTACATCTACTTAATGAAGAAGGAAAAAGATACAAACTGACTATCAATAGCAAAAAACTAAGACGATGATATTTGGTGATAACATGACAAGAAACATCTTAGTAGATGGGAAAGAAATTGAAAATGTAGAGAGCTTTACATATTTAGGAAGCAAACTAACCTATAATCTAGTGCAAAAAAGAAATAGCAATTAGAATAGCCAAGGCAAAAACAAATTTGAAAGCAATGGACAAAATCTGAAAAAGTAAAGCAATTAGTTTGCAGACAAAATTAAAAGTATTGAACACTTGCATCTTCTCCCGTATGCTGTATGCCTGTGAGACATGGGTAATAACAAAAGATATGGAAAGAAAAATATTAGCATTTGAAAGACACTGTTACAGAAAGATCTGACAAATAGGATGGATGCAGAAAGTCACAAACGAAGAACTTTATAATAAGATATATGTGAAAAAGAATCTCTTACAAAAAATTATACAATGAAAACTACAACTGTTTGGACATATCACAAGAATGAATAAAGACTCTAGTCTATGGAATTATGGATGGATCTAACAAGAGAGGCAGTTCGTCAGTGGCGTGCCGTCATTGGAAGTGGTGGAAGAACAGTTTCCCTTGTATTTTCTAAAAAATAAATACATACTGCGCGATTATTTTCATATTTTAACGTATTTTGGATTAATTAAAATAAATATTTTATTATAACCGCATTATGTATCTTATTACAAATTTTTATACTACATGTGAAAAAAACAAGATTGCTATTGTATATTCGAATATCAGTGGCAGAATAGAAGCACTGTATTGTCAGTTTCCAAACAGCCAGATTATACTCATTTGCACATGCACTTTACAGAGCACCAACCTCACCCGGTTTAGCCAGTGGAAGCTACACACATATAACGCTTCCAATGATTCTATCCAGGACTGGTTCTGGGCTGTTAGCTTCCTGCCTGCTAGATATTTGGCCGCCCTTACACCATTATGGAATCATGAGTAGATTTATAACTTAACCCACAGATAGGAGTTTACTGATATGTTTTTATGATAGTTCTGTATAGTTGACAGAAGTTTTAAAAAATCCATTAAAATATTTGATATTTTTATTCTGCTTTTATTCCACTCTCCCATCTTATATTACTTATGGATTTCAATGTTAAACCAGTGATATTACAATTTTGTATGTCCCATTTATAAGGGAATGCAGAAAAAAACGTTAAATCCTGTTAAAAAATTAACTGTTACTTTGGTAGCATCATTTATAACTAAATTTAATGAATGAGAGATATGCACAAGGTACAGAAAAAGCTCTAGAATTTATTTTCCTGAAATTTATGATTTATGAATCTGTTGTCATAAAAATTTCTTTTTCCACTTTTTTCCCGAGACTACAAATATTCAAGTACAAAATAACTGGCTTCCACTTATTTCTACTTAAGTAGTAGTTAAATAATTAAGAGATTAGGAAATTGGGGACACAAATAAAATCCTGCTGAAAGAGCCAGAATTTTACTTGAACAAAAGCTTAACAGAGTACAGTGTGGACTGATTTCTTTGTAATATTAGATATAATAAAGACAGAAATTTTTCCAGTTCAACAAGAGTGACTAAAAATTGTAAATTTTGGAAATTTTCATGGACATGTGGTCCTAAAACGAATTAGTTAAAAAACAAATGACGGACAATCTACTTAGTATTAAGTTTAACACGTAGATTTTTACAGTTATGATGAGAAACGTTTAAGATTTACAACAACCTTGTCGCGTCCTTTCAGGTACACTAATTATTATTTATTTATTTGAAAACTCCATACATAAAATTAATTTTTAGGAGGAGGGGTAACATTAATAACTTTGGTCAGTAAATTATATTTACACCATATACACGTTGATAGAGAATAATCCATGAATTCTATCTGCTGGATCTTTACAAAGAACATTATCAGTACAAAAAACATTATTAGGAAGTGTTGATAGATGCAAATATTCAAAATCCTCACAGTCAAACATGTAGTGATTTAAAGTCGCATTTCCTTTCTTACAAAACAGACACATTTCCGGTGAACGTAGATCAATACACAAGTGTTTCCATGCTAAACAAAACTTATTTAGATGAATCTGTATGATCGTTTTTTTAAAAATAAACAGTAACTGCTGATAATAAATGTAAAAGCACCGTTGTTGTCTAATATTTCTGGGTACCATAAATGGTACTTAGCCTTAAGAATCCTGTCCCCTTCTTCTCTCAAGAAAAAATTATCAAACTCTTGTAAAATTGTATTTGCGTAATATTTCAAAACATTTGAAGAGGAATCTATCAAGGAGAGTGAGACACCTATTCTATTAAATAGGTTCTCAAGTTTAGTAAACCAACAGAATTTGAGCAATCTTTTTGATGAAAACTTCTTCAAAGTAAAATAAGCCTCACATTACAAGGATGATGGGTCAGAGATTATGCTTCTCAGAAAATTTAAGGTTAATTTAACAAAGCATTTCCGGGGAAACTTATGCCCAATTCAGATCTAATTGCATACGATGGGATTGACCTCTCAAGACCAAAAAGACGATGAAAGAACATCAGTTCTATGGAGTCAATACCCTCAAAACAAAAAGGCCCCCAAAAGGGCAGACTATAAGACCAACTCAAAGTAAAAAGAGAGGCGGCAAGTTTCTTACACAAAGCCATATGACTGTTTGTAACCCTTCTCAAGATGTCTAGTATAACATTTATTTTGGAAAATGCATTACCTTTAATGTAAGAAATGTAATTTTGGTAGCTGTAGTAGCTGTAGAGCTGAGATCAGTAGCTGAGAGACAAATCCCCAAATATATAACTTCATTAACAATACTGACTCCTCTACCATTTAAGAAAAACTTATCAGTTTTTCTCAACCTTCCACCATATTTAAAATTATTATTTTCGACTTGGATAAATTAATACTCAAACCCAAATTAGAGGAATAATTATATAACCTGTCCAATTTCCTTTGTAGATAAATCAGGGTAATGGATAACACCATTGTATTGTCAGCAAATTGAAGTAAATGGACTTCGTAGTCTCCCAGAGAAATGGAATCTTTACTTAAATCATCAAAAGCGTGTACCATGTCATTAACATAACAAATAAATAATATCGGACTTAAGGAATCATCCTGTGGTAAACCCTTTTCTAATGAAAAGGCATCAGTAGACCCGGCACTAGTGGAAATCCTTGCTTTCAATCCTAAAAATAAACATTGAATAATGTCAATAAACTTGTCAGAGATTCCAAGCATTTTTAATTTGGATAACAAAATCTTCAAAACAACACTGTCAAAGGCTTTCTCATAGTCAATGAACGCTGCAAGTAAATGTTGTCTTTTCTTTGATAGTTGTCTACAAATAATAGAGTGGAGAATCAGAATATTACTTAAAGTGTTCTTCCAAGGTTGGAAAGCAAATTGCACAGGTTGAATCAAATTCCTCTCTTTTAGCCAAGTACCCAATCTATTTGCCAAAATAGAGGTAAATATCTTTCGAACTACAGGCAACAGCGATATTGGTCGAAAGTTAGTGGGCTCGTCCAGTGGACCTTTTTTATGTATAACTTTTATCTTTACCTCTAACCACAATTTCAGGATTCTAGCAGTGTCATAAATCCGATTAAATAACTTGGCCAAGTAAGGAACCAAAGTATCCTTAGAGTAAACAATTAAAGATGGTGAAACATTATCCACCCCGAGAGCAGAATGAATTCGCATCTTTTGAAGTGCTGTATTCACCTCTGAATCAGAGATAGGAAGATCTAAAATAGGAATAGCAACAAAAGAAGCCATTGGTAGTGACAGAATCGGGGTTAAATTCGATGTATTTAAACTAAATAACTGTTGATAATAAATAAACCAATCAGTCAAGGAAATCTCTTGGTCTAGTATGCGTTTGACCTGACGAAAACGACCTACCCAATACCAAAAGGTCCTAGAGTTTCTAATCCCAGCCAACTGTAAAGCATAATTACAAAAACATTTCCTCTTTTTGGCCCTAATAAGTGAATTATATTGTCATTTCAAATTTAAAAAGGAAGCCAAATCAGCCTGACTATTAGATCTGCGGAATTTTTCCAAGGCAATGTTCCTCGCTCGCTTCTGAATGTAACATGACCTATCAAACCAAGGGGGTGAATCCTCCTGTAAAGTTCAACACCTTCAATGAACACATTTAGTCTTCTTGCTATAGAGCATAGCTCAGATAAAATAATACCATAGAAATCATCAACAGACACAGAATCAAAGTTTATATTCCAGAAACTCTGCAATATGGCGTCACCAAACAATTATACTTTAGAATCATTCCAAACATAACGAATCTTGGTGGACAAAGCCCATCAACAAAGGAAAATCTGTTTCTGGTCACCAACTACTAAATAGTAACTTTTATTCTCCAAATCATCAAATGACGCAGATGCTCACCAATCATGGATCTTTCTTCTCATATCTCGCCAGATTCAAGGGCAGAACCGACAACATGTGTCCCATCTGTGGCACCATAGACAGTAGCAGACACTACATCCTGCATTGCCCAATGGTGGAACAGGAGCGTCTTCATNATTATATAAAGATATATTTAGTAAAATCAAAAATATTTATGAAATTAATAAAATACTTTATTAATCTTAATGTCTTCTTATATAGCTACATATTTTTGGCCATTAGTTTTGGACTTATCACACCATGTTTTTTTAGGAATCTTGACTTGGGGTTTCTTCTCTTAGTTGGACTGCAATTGAAAAAATTGTACACCTGTAAATTTCCACTGTTTTCAGTCTGTCTGTCTTTCCATAATCTCGAGAAATGTGTTAGATAAATGAAATTCAAGACCAGATATGGAAAGCCTAATACCCCATTCGCACTGAGCATTTCGATCTAGATTGTAACCATGGTTGGCAACTATACCATGGTGTGATCTCTCTTGACCGTTTCAATCTCAACTGAAACAAGGTTCAATCATGATCAACTCAAGAGAGTTCTTGAAACTAGATCCAGTCATAAGAGAGATCCCACAATCCCATGCACGCGAGAAAATACAAGATGGCTGCAAAACACATGTCGGGCTATCAACAGAG
This sequence comes from Centruroides sculpturatus, assembly GCF_000671375.1. Taxonomy (NCBI): domain Eukaryota; kingdom Metazoa; phylum Arthropoda; class Arachnida; order Scorpiones; family Buthidae; genus Centruroides; species Centruroides sculpturatus. Next base: position 309,897 of record NW_019384422.1, on the reverse strand, counting down.
AAATAAAAAAAGTCATCTGGAGAGATGATGACATCTGTCTATTATTAGATATATGGCAAGAAAAAGTATTTATTTCTAACCAAAACTTCCATTTTGTTTGTTGGTGTTCGTGACTAACCACGTAGTTATGTCAGTTTTATTGTCACGTATAATAGCCAGGTTCTTCTCACGCAAACTGCCTGTGTGAACAGCTTGACGTTTGTCTGCTGTTCATATAAAAAAGCATTTTAAGTAAAATTAACAAGATGTTAATTTTTACATACAACATAAGGGCTAGAAATTTTGTCTGTTTAATTGAGGTTTTAATGTATGTTGATGTATTATAAAATAAATAAAATAGCATATTTCTTATGTTTCAGTAAATCTGTTGGGGAAGAGCATGAGGTAACAAACAAACAAGAACCTCCTCCTCAAACTGATCATCATTCTAAAACTGTGCCTCCAACTCCAGCCGGAGATAAATGTTATATTGAACCACCCAGGAGTTTATCACAACCTACTGATTTGTCACATGTAAGTACAATTAATATAATTATAATCTACTTTTTAAATCTTGTTATTTTATTTTTAAAACTTAAATCAATGAAAAACAATATAAATTAATTAAACTTGGTTTAAAAATAAAATGTGGATAATTGTTGAAAAATTAATTTCAAAATATTAATAAGGCAAATTTACATTTGAATATGTATAAATCAACATATTATTTATAACACAATTGAAAATATTATTATTTAAGCCATTAATAACATTATTTGATTACAGTAATTGAAATATATTGAATGTAAAACTTGCAAATTTTCTTGTATAAAATACTATTAGTCATCATCAATGAAGATCAGCTTTAATAGAACAATGTCCTTGGTCCAATTGTACAGTCAAACCTCAGCTTTCAAACGACTCACTTTTCAAATAAATTGGTTCATGAATAGAATGTCAAACTCTTAATTGCAAGAGCCAGCCACAAATGGTCAACTCTCTATACTTTCTGTATTAAAGAAAGTCGACAGCTTGACTAATCAATGACAATCGAGGACTACTGATTCAGAAGTTAGTGGTGCAAGATCGCTTTGTGTCATTTAGGGTTTCTCATTTCCCATTCTGGGATTTCGAGAAAAAAGTGATCTGTTTCCCGGGATTCCAGGATATAATTAATTATTTTTAAGATATANGTAAAGAAGATTTTATGTTATTTTTATATACGTTTCTTTACAAAGTTATATTTAATTATAATTTTCTTTAAAAGTATATTCATACAATTGAAGAATATTCTGTACCAGGTATGTATATCCACTGCACATTTTATTTCATGAAGTAAGTTTTTATAATTTATTTTTAATTTTAGCCCTTATATTGTGGATAGCAATTTGGAATATAGAGAAGTCTACAGTTTTTACTGGCTTATCGAACAAATGAATACAAATGGACCCTAGACCATCACTGATGCACAATTAACTGATTGCCCCTGGAAGTTGGCTTCTTACAGAAACATAGCTTCCCTATTATCAAATGTCACATCATGCCACTGCAGTCCATATAGAGAATGGATTGATGACGTGAAGAAGTGGTGTAGAGTGAATGTACAGGAATTGAAAAAATTGGCAATGGATAGAGAGAAATGGAAGAAAATAGTGGAAAAGGCATCAGACACCAATGGGCAATGAGCCCAGGGTTAATTAATGATGATGATAACTTGCATAGTTGTTGAGTAAAAGTTATCAAAAATTACCCCAGAATAAATGTTTACTGGGCTGCAATTTGAAAAAATTGTAGACCTATAAATTTCCACTGTCATCCATCCTTCCTTCATCTCAAGAATGATGTTAGATAGATGAAATCTGAGACCAGATGTGGAAACCTTAGGGTGGGAGGTCTATACTCGTATATGAACTTCCAATGCAAACCAGAAGTCACATTATTTCAGTTTGAAACTTTCCCCTAAAAGCAGTTAATAGATGATTGGTACAATTGTATTATTAAAGGAAAAGCCACTACTAATTTGGCATAGAGAGCATGTATTTTAAATAAATTAAAAATATGATTAAAAATTGCAGCCCAGCATTGTGACAATGTCACAATAAATAATTGGGCTTTGGTGAGGATCTCATAATATAAAGGGAAAATATATGAAAGTATGAACAGAGTCTTCAACAAATACACTCAACAACTTTTGAACATGTATAGTTGCATGCAAGGCTGCAAGAGAATGGAGTGCTGCCAGTGCAAAGACCACTTTGGGCACCCTTTTCAGAGACCCTACTTATACAAATAACAATGATATTGAAGTAGAAAAATAATCTGGTATAAATATTAGCTCACAGCCAAAGTTATTTCATTACTTGGAAAAATAATCAGTAAACAGACAATTTTTAAATTTTTCCTCTCTGATGGTCCTCCTAACGCTCATGGGCTCTGGGGCAGTGCCCTGGCTGCACCCTTTTCGTAGGGCCTACTTGCACCTTGTTTGGCTATAATTAGTTTGATCCTCCTACTTTTAATCATTCCCAAGTTAAGGGACTGGTTCACTTTATTTCTAACATCCTGCATAATGTATTTACAGAACTTTACAAGTTTTTTCCCTTTTTAAGAAATAAGAGCATTAGTATAAATGTTTTTAATTAAGCATCTAAATAGGTGTGACTGTCAAGGGAATACAGTCCTTACAATTGTTGGAAATATCTGACAGTAAAGTGTTTTTGTGGAAAAATAAAATTGTCTGTCTCTAGCATCTTGTATCCTTCTACTATCCCAACTTTCACTGCAGTAGACCAAAAGTGCCATCCCCAAAATTATACCACCTGGAGCAGATTGCCCTTCATTCCTTCTGTAGCTATATTGGTGTATAAATGTACAACCTTTTAATGGTGTTCAGATCATCTTTGATGATAACTTAGAAGTCTCAAATATAAGGAATAGTTAAAGATTTACTTGTTCATCTTACTATTACACAAAGTAATCATCATTCAATTTCTACCAAATCTTTCTTTTTCTTTATGAACTTTCAAACATTACTAGATTACTGTTGTCCATTTTTAATAAACTAACCTATATAAAGAAAATCAGTCTAATTTTCATTTAACAGTTAATTTATCACTTACCATTCTTTAAGTGTTGCTGGAATCAGAATTTAATGATTGCATTTTATTTTATAAATTTCATTTTTTAACTGTATTTACCTTCTAACAGGATGTCTTCAAGTTCTTGCTAGAATTATCTGTACTAGTTTTTCTTCTTGTGCTCTTAATATTTTTCTCATTCACATTTTTTTTTTCTGTAGATGAAAAATCTTTCTAAAACCATTGAGCACAAAGATATGGAAATCAATGTACTTATTGATTTATCTTTCTATTTAAACATTTTAAAGCAATAGACTAAAAATATTTTATATCTAATTTGATATTTATAAACTGAAATTGGAGAATCAGTTTAATTCAAAATAACTCTAACCAGATTCCATTATATTTGTTAATAGTATTCTATTTTAAACAATTTATTGAATTAAATATCAAAATATTTAATTTTTCTAGAAATTTAGATTAAAGGGAACTAGAGTAGTTCGACCAGAAACTGATCAATCTGGAGAACCTAAACAAGAAACAAGTATCAGTGACGCCCCACCGATATCTGCTCTTTCTTCAGTTCTTGAAACCGACGTCAGCACACCATCTAGTGAGGGTGAAGAGCGTACTTCAGATGTGTAGGAATCAGTCTTATTTCTAAGATATTGGATTCTATTTTTGTACAGGACGTCCAGTCCAGATCAAGACTCATTTCTGAGAAGACTGAAGTCTTCCTACCCATCCTAGATCCCAATAGACATACATCTGAGTTCATCTTGGGTTTTGCTGCATGCTATCAAAACATGAAGTGCTTCCCAAAAGAAAGCAAGCATGCATTATCATCCCACTATAATATGGTGGAATTGAAAAAATTCCATGGATCCTGGAGTTCACAAAATGTTTATTCATAAATCATGCTTTTTTTCTACTCAGGGAGATAGAACAAAAATGCCCTTTGCCTTCCTCTCCTTGCTAATAATTAACTTTCAATCCTAGCTTGCTGCTTGGTAATGATGAAAGTTTTCTGTGATAAAAATGATGTCAGAAAATGTGAGCACTCCCTTTCCTTACCATTTCATTCCATTTTATTTCTTTATTCCGACAATGTCGGTGCGGTGCTACATAGAAAAGGAGTGATAATGCAGAGACACTTCCAGGGTCTGTTGCCTCCCATCACTCTAATATAGAGGAGAAATGTGCAATCATAACAAATGAAAATTACCATTCTTAAACATTGTGCAGTCAATCCATCCTATGCCTAACTGTTTAGACAGTTTTAGATATTTATGAATGTAGTTCTTCAATTTCTATTAATGATACTAAGATCTTGTTTGTTTATTTTTTTTTGTGTTATGTTTTCTTTTTGTTTAAAGCTTAAACATATGGAAGAGAATTAGAAATTTAGATGCAAAGTAAATTACTCAAGAAAATAGGGCCAGTACTGCTAGAAAGCCTGTGCATGCCTTATCTGAGCACTCTTATTGTATTTGGCCTGTGAAAAGAAACTGTCACCATTTATATTTAAGGATTCAGCCGGTAGGGGGCTGATATTATGAAGGGTCTTTTTTCAAAAATGATAAGAAATATTGCATATGATGATATATATCTATATATACTTTCATTTCTTGGCAATATTTACTGCTCTAACCTATCACATTAGACTAACGTCCAAGAATAAATCAAGTTATGATTTTTCTTTCTATATGTTAATAAGGGCAAAATACAAACTTTGGACAGTCAGCAAATGTGATAATTTCCATTATTTAATTTATTAGCAATATTGGGAATTTTGCTCATTGCAGTGACATATCACAAGAGTGTATCAATCCCATAAATAAGGATATCTTACTGTGATTTTTTTATGCAGACATTTCTGTGACTGCATAGCAGTTCCTATTGATGTTTTGCATGATATCTCAATGTTCAAATCGAGCAATAGAAGGGATCAATGCTATGTATATATATGGAATTGGTATGATGATGAATGTAATTAATTGGATATGTATCAAAAAATACATAAATTGGAGTTTAAGATGAATTAATTTATACAATGTTCTTTGTATTATATTATAAACATTACTTGTACATATTGTAAATGTCAAAGTATCAAAAATGATACCAATTCATTGCTGTTTGCCATATTCACGCAGGACATCCTGAGATGTGAAGTGCAGTCAACTCTTGATTATCAAAGATATTGTAGAGAGTAAGATCTGATGAATTACTAGCAGCATTGAAAAAACTCGTGTATTGAAATAAATGAAGAGAGGTCTGAAAAATTAATTATTGAATATTAAAATTACAAACTTATAGCAGTTTCAAAATGGCACTGTAGACCATTTTATGAATATTGTTTGTAAAAATTAGTTATTTCGACTTTCGACAATGCACTTGTCAATAATTAAGAGTTGACTGTATAGTGCAATTTTAACGAAGGGATGATAAATGAAAAATTGTCATTTCCACAACTAAAATCCTAAAGCACATTTTAAGGATCAAATATTTTGTCACTTGTTATTTTGAATCAAATTTCAGTTATACATATAATTTAATGAAGTTTTACAGGTTTTGTTAATCAGATATTGTATAGAACATTTTCAATTTCATCTTCAATGAAGAGATTTAAAATTCTCATCTTTGTAATTTTGCTAATAAAGCCCTTATATTAGTAGCTTTTCCAATTAAAATAGACACTTATTTATTAATATTGATGTCGTTGCTCCCTGCCGGCAGCAAATGGACCGTTTGACAAAACGAGATGATTTTAATTGTTATGCACAAAGATTTTAGCTAATCATCTAAGCCTTTCTTGTACATAACTTATACATGCATCATATGCTCTTTATTCCCTGCCAAATTTTTTACACATTTTACCATTTCTACAAAAACATAATTGATTTGTATTAATTCGCATAAATTTTTATTTCATTACTTTCTTTTTTCCTCAGTTATGACAAAGTAAAAAACTTTGTCCCTTATATTAATAGTTACAGCTGCATGATTAAAGTTATCATATATACCCAACTAAATATTAATACAATAAATACATCTATGCAATGTTTTTGATGTGGTTGTTTTTTAATTGATATTAATCACTTAGTTAGTTTTTAATCCTTTTAAACAACAAAAATGTATGTTTAAATTTGCCTAAAATTGTACTAATATAAATTGAATATCATTTAAAATTAATATAAATTTGAACCCAACATGTGGAATGCAATCAACAAACTGGCTTTTTCATACAATGAATTAAATCTCATCTAACAGTATAATAAATAAATAAAATGCAAATATAGTTTGTAAAAATGAAAATTTGTAAAGATCCTTCCTTACGCAATATCATTAAAAACCAGATATTATAAATATAACAACAAATAAAATAATTAAGCAAATGACTAGAAAACTCTCAACAAAAATTATTAAAAGATACAGTTGTCCCTCTATAGTCCGACGTTTTTTAATCCGACATGCTCAGTAGTCCGACGCACCTCCCGTCAAGGTACCCGTCCCCATTACGTGTCTGCTTGAACAGAAGCATGTCACGATGTGAATCTCCCCATCCAATTCTTACTCGGCGACACATTTCGTGTGTTTTATGTGAGCAGTTCNCGTCCCCGTTACGTGTCTGCTTGCACAGAAGCATGTCGCGATGTGAATCTCCCCATCCAATTCTTACTCGGCGACACATTTCGTGTGTTTTATGTGAGCAGTTCTGTTCGAACAGTTGGAGTAGAGAATATTGTAGGCTACTGCTAGCAAAACAATGCGAAATATGTAATTATTTTCGGTAATCTGGAAACTTTTGGTAATCTGACACACCTTTGGTCCCATACCTGTCGGATTATCAAGGGACAACTGTATTATTGTACAATACTTTTTTTGAATGTGATGATATTCATATATTTACTGACTTTATTGCATTTTTTATTACTGTTTTAAGGAAATAATAGTAATGGCAGTAAGTGGAATTTTTTTATTTTTACTAATTGTAACTATAATGCAACCATTTATAAATTCCTGAAGTCAAAAGTGCCCTGCAGACTTTTTTTGAAGTTTATTTGTTTGATATCAAATTTGTCTTAGAGCAAATTTAGGCAAAATTTCATATAACATTTATTTNGTATTTTGCATTTAATTATTTTGTATACATTTTACTTATCTCAATTCTGAAACTTGTACTTATGGCATCTATTAGTTTGACTTAGTTACTCATCTCCAACAGTTTGTATTTATGGTATTTGTCCTCTTACCAATTTTCCTTGTAATCTGTATTCATTGTCACGACTCACCCGGTTGTGTGTAAACGGTACCGGGAATGTACCTTTGGTATATTATCAATAAAAAAAAAAAAAAAATCTGTATCTGTATCTGGTCACCAACTGTAATTCCACTGGAAAATGGTCTGAAGATGAGAGAGACCCAACACAAAGGGATTCAATCTTATGAACCAGATTCTGAGAAATGACAATAGTCTATAACCGAGCTACCCACTTTTGACAAAAAAGTGGAAATCTCCCTTAGTACGACCATTAAGGAGAATAAAATCATGTTCAATCAACCAACGTAGAAACTGTCTCCTGGCCATGTTGACCTTTAAATCTTTTGACCGTCTGACATAAAAAATGTTGGGAGAAGCTACATTCAAATGCGAATCAATTCCTTCACCAATATGGATGTTAAAATCGCCCATTATCACAATTCCATGGTAGTACGAAGACCAAGAGTTCAAAATAGAAGAAAACAATTCTAAACGTAAACCCTGCTGTCTCAGTGAGCTAGCATATACCACCAGCACCAGAATATTTCTAGGTTCGAGAACTGAGAAAAGTGATAAACCAATCACCATCAAATCAGGGTAAGTTTCCAATAACTTAAAGTGCCCTCTAACTTCATCAAAAAAGAACAAAATACCACCATGGGGTCTACCCAGCCCCAATGGCTTTTCTGCTGGAATCATAAAATACTTCCAGTTTACTGGAAGAAAGTTAGCAAGAAAATCTCCATCCACAAACCATCCAGGTTTCAACAAGGGCTAAACAAATTAAACCTGGTCGTTTAATCATATAATCCAACAGAGAACACTTGGTGCTAAACCCATAACAATTCCAAAAAAACAATGATTCCGAATAACTACTCGAATCAAACTGGTCTGGGCATGATGAAGTTGAAAGTCTCTCCAAACCTACTCTCCTGCAGGGGGGGATTCAAAATAAAAAGAAACAGGCACCTCTATTAAGCAATGGCCCGAGATAGAATACGTGAATCTTTTGTCATCTACATATAATATGTCATCTCGCAAAAAAACACGACGACCAGCTTCCCAGTATTCTTTTAAAACAGTAACCAGGTTTTTACGGTGAACACGGGACCTTTGAGTTACACTAGTGATGCGACAAGAGGCATTTGACATTGACCAGTATTGGTACCCTCAGGATTTGGCATGCAAACACTGCACACCTACCTGGACCATCTCTGATTCCATCCATTAGCTACTTGTAATGAGCTATTTGATTAAGTGGATTGTTTTAAGATTTAAAAACTAAAGAATATTTTATGTTATTTTTATATACGTTTCTTTACAAAGTTATATTTAATTATAATTTTCTTTAAAAGTATATTCATACAATTGAAGAATATTCTGTACCAGGTATGTATATCCACTGCACATTTTATTTCATGAAGTAAGTTTTTATAATTTATTTTTAATTTTAGCCCTTATATTGTGGATAGCAATTTGGAATATAGAGAAGTCTACAGTTTTTACTGGCTTATCGAACAAATGAATACAAATGGACCCTAGACCATCACTGATGCACAATTAACTGATTGCCCCTGGAAGTTGGCTTCTTACAGAAACATAGCTTCCCTATTATCAAATGTCACATCATGCCACTGCAGTCCATATAGAGAATGGATTGATGACGTGAAGAAGTGGTGTAGAGTGAATGTACAGGAATTGAAAAAATTGGCAATGGATAGAGAGAAATGGAAGAAAATAGTGGAAAAGGCATCAGACACCAATGGGCAATGAGCCCAGGGTTAATTAATGATGATGATAACTTGCATAGTTGTTGAGTAAAAGTTATCAAAAATTACCCCAGAATAAATGTTTACTGGGCTGCAATTTGAAAAAATTGTAGACCTATAAATTTCCACTGTCATCCATCCTTCCTTCATCTCAAGAATGATGTTAGATAGATGAAATCTGAGACCAGATGTGGAAACCTTAGGGTGGGAGGTCTATACTCGTATATGAACTTCCAATGCAAACCAGAAGTCACATTATTTCAGTTTGAAACTTTCCCCTAAAAGCAGTTAATAGATGATTGGTACAATTGTATTATTAAAGGAAAAGCCACTACTAATTTGGCATAGAGAGCATGTATTTTAAATAAATTAAAAATATGATTAAAAATTGCAGCCCAGCATTGTGACAATGTCACAATAAATAATTGGGCTTTGGTGAGGATCTCATAATATAAAGGGAAAATATATGAAAGTATGAACAGAGTCTTCAACAAATACACTCAACAACTTTTGAACATGTATAGTTGCATGCAAGGCTGCAAGAGAATGGAGTGCTGCCAGTGCAAAGACCACTTTGGGCACCCTTTTCAGAGACCCTACTTATACAAATAACAATGATATTGAAGTAGAAAAATAATCTGGTATAAATATTAGCTCACAGCCAAAGTTATTTCATTACTTGGAAAAATAATCAGTAAACAGACAATTTTTAAATTTTTCCTCTCTGATGGTCCTCCTAACGCTCATGGGCTCTGGGGCAGTGCCCTGGCTGCACCCTTTTCGTAGGGCCTACTTGCACCTTGTTTGGCTATAATTAGTTTGATCCTCCTACTTTTAATCATTCCCAAGTTAAGGGACTGGTTCACTTTATTTCTAACATCCTGCATAATGTATTTACAGAACTTTACAAGTTTTTTCCCTTTTTAAGAAATAAGAGCATTAGTATAAATGTTTTTAATTAAGCATCTAAATAGGTGTGACTGTCAAGGGAATACAGTCCTTACAATTGTTGGAAATATCTGACAGTAAAGTGTTTTTGTGGAAAAATAAAATTGTCTGTCTCTAGCATCTTGTATCCTTCTACTATCCCAACTTTCACTGCAGTAGACCAAAAGTGCCATCCCCAAAATTATACCACCTGGAGCAGATTGCCCTTCATTCCTTCTGTAGCTATATTGGTGTATAAATGTACAACCTTTTAATGGTGTTCAGATCATCTTTGATGATAACTTAGAAGTCTCAAATATAAGGAATAGTTAAAGATTTACTTGTTCATCTTACTATTACACAAAGTAATCATCATTCAATTTCTACCAAATCTTTCTTTTTCTTTATGAACTTTCAAACATTACTAGATTACTGTTGTCCATTTTTAATAAACTAACCTATATAAAGAAAATCAGTCTAATTTTCATTTAACAGTTAATTTATCACTTACCATTCTTTAAGTGTTGCTGGAATCAGAATTTAATGATTGCATTTTATTTTATAAATTTCATTTTTTAACTGTATTTACCTTCTAACAGGATGTCTTCAAGTTCTTGCTAGAATTATCTGTACTAGTTTTTCTTCTTGTGCTCTTAATATTTTTCTCATTCACATTTTTTTTTTCTGTAGATGAAAAATCTTTCTAAAACCATTGAGCACAAAGATATGGAAATCAATGTACTTATTGATTTATCTTTCTATTTAAACATTTTAAAGCAATAGACTAAAAATATTTTATATCTAATTTGATATTTATAAACTGAAATTGGAGAATCAGTTTAATTCAAAATAACTCTAACCAGATTCCATTATATTTGTTAATAGTATTCTATTTTAAACAATTTATTGAATTAAATATCAAAATATTTAATTTTTCTAGAAATTTAGATTAAAGGGAACTAGAGTAGTTCGACCAGAAACTGATCAATCTGGAGAACCTAAACAAGAAACAAGTATCAGTGACGCCCCACCGATATCTGCTCTTTCTTCAGTTCTTGAAACCGACGTCAGCACACCATCTAGTGAGGGTGAAGAGCGTACTTCAGATGTGTAGGAATCAGTCTTATTTCTAAGATATTGGATTCTATTTTTGTACAGGACGTCCAGTCCAGATCAAGACTCATTTCTGAGAAGACTGAAGTCTTCCTACCCATCCTAGATCCCAATAGACATACATCTGAGTTCATCTTGGGTTTTGCTGCATGCTATCAAAACATGAAGTGCTTCCCAAAAGAAAGCAAGCATGCATTATCATCCCACTATAATATGGTGGAATTGAAAAAATTCCATGGATCCTGGAGTTCACAAAATGTTTATTCATAAATCATGCTTTTTTTCTACTCAGGGAGATAGAACAAAAATGCCCTTTGCCTTCCTCTCCTTGCTAATAATTAACTTTCAATCCTAGCTTGCTGCTTGGTAATGATGAAAGTTTTCTGTGATAAAAATGATGTCAGAAAATGTGAGCACTCCCTTTCCTTACCATTTCATTCCATTTTATTTCTTTATTCCGACAATGTCGGTGCGGTGCTACATAGAAAAGGAGTGATAATGCAGAGACACTTCCAGGGTCTGTTGCCTCCCATCACTCTAATATAGAGGAGAAATGTGCAATCATAACAAATGAAAATTACCATTCTTAAACATTGTGCAGTCAATCCATCCTATGCCTAACTGTTTAGACAGTTTTAGATATTTATGAATGTAGTTCTTCAATTTCTATTAATGATACTAAGATCTTGTTTGTTTATTTTTTTTTGTGTTATGTTTTCTTTTTGTTTAAAGCTTAAACATATGGAAGAGAATTAGAAATTTAGATGCAAAGTAAATTACTCAAGAAAATAGGGCCAGTACTGCTAGAAAGCCTGTGCATGCCTTATCTGAGCACTCTTATTGTATTTGGCCTGTGAAAAGAAACTGTCACCATTTATATTTAAGGATTCAGCCGGTAGGGGGCTGATATTATGAAGGGTCTTTTTTCAAAAATGATAAGAAATATTGCATATGATGATATATATCTATATATACTTTCATTTCTTGGCAATATTTACTGCTCTAACCTATCACATTAGACTAACGTCCAAGAATAAATCAAGTTATGATTTTTCTTTCTATATGTTAATAAGGGCAAAATACAAACTTTGGACAGTCAGCAAATGTGATAATTTCCATTATTTAATTTATTAGCAATATTGGGAATTTTGCTCATTGCAGTGACATATCACAAGAGTGTATCAATCCCATAAATAAGGATATCTTACTGTGATTTTTTTATGCAGACATTTCTGTGACTGCATAGCAGTTCCTATTGATGTTTTGCATGATATCTCAATGTTCAAATCGAGCAATAGAAGGGATCAATGCTATGTATATATATGGAATTGGTATGATGATGAATGTAATTAATTGGATATGTATCAAAAAATACATAAATTGGAGTTTAAGATGAATTAATTTATACAATGTTCTTTGTATTATATTATAAACATTACTTGTACATATTGTAAATGTCAAAGTATCAAAAATGATACCAATTCATTGCTGTTTGCCATATTCACGCAGGACATCCTGAGATGTGAAGTGCAGTCAACTCTTGATTATCAAAGATATTGTAGAGAGTAAGATCTGATGAATTACTAGCAGCATTGAAAAAACTCGTGTATTGAAATAAATGAAGAGAGGTCTGAAAAATTAATTATTGAATATTAAAATTACAAACTTATAGCAGTTTCAAAATGGCACTGTAGACCATTTTATGAATATTGTTTGTAAAAATTAGTTATTTCGACTTTCGACAATGCACTTGTCAATAATTAAGAGTTGACTGTATAGTGCAATTTTAACGAAGGGATGATAAATGAAAAATTGTCATTTCCACAACTAAAATCCTAAAGCACATTTTAAGGATCAAATATTTTGTCACTTGTTATTTTGAATCAAATTTCAGTTATACATATAATTTAATGAAGTTTTACAGGTTTTGTTAATCAGATATTGTATAGAACATTTTCAATTTCATCTTCAATGAAGAGATTTAAAATTCTCATCTTTGTAATTTTGCTAATAAAGCCCTTATATTAGTAGCTTTTCCAATTAAAATAGACACTTATTTATTAATATTGATGTCGTTGCTCCCTGCCGGCAGCAAATGGACCGTTTGACAAAACGAGATGATTTTAATTGTTATGCACAAAGATTTTAGCTAATCATCTAAGCCTTTCTTGTACATAACTTATACATGCATCATATGCTCTTTATTCCCTGCCAAATTTTTTACACATTTTACCATTTCTACAAAAACANACGCACAAAATGTACTACGACAGAGCCATAATCACAGATAAAACAATTTACCACAACAGACCAGACATCACACTCATTGACAAACACAATAAAATCACATACATTATAGACATAGCCATTCCAAACACTCACAATATACAAAACACGTGCACTGAAAAAATTAGCAAGTACACAGAACTCACCCAGGAAATAAGGCATCTGTGGAGGATGGAAAGGGTGCTTATTGTACCTGTCGTTCTCTCCTGTACAGGTATGATACCACACACACTACAAAGCCTGGGAACATTACAATTGAATAGAAATACATACATCACACTACAGAAGGCCACTATATTGAATACATGCCATATTGTTAGGAAATTCCTGAATACAGACACTGACACACTTATTTAATTTTAGTTTTTGGTTGCTATGCCTTGACTCTTGTCTGGCATAGTACACAGCCACCAGTGTCAACTGAGTATAACTCACTAAACCTAACATAATAATAAGTATAACTCACTATTTATTAGTTGTCAAATGTTTTTTTAATCAGTTTTTTAAAATACTTTATCGTTGTATTTTAATTATAAATAATATAATTGAACATTTTATAGTTTAAATCTGAAAATTTCATTTCTAAATTGTTATTGAGTTTTTAGAATAATTTGTATCTTACTTGGATGAAATGAGTCAATGAATTAAAACTTTTTAAAATATTTCAATGATATAAACACTATAATCATTTATACATTAAAACCTATCTAAAATAGAACCTGAATAAAATGGAAACCTGGCTAAATGGAAAAATTTCTTTGGAATGGAGAGAATTTTTTTACATTAAGTTTTATCATAAGCTGTAAACCTGTCCGATGTGGAAATTAGATTTTGGGATATGAAAAACATTAAAAAAAACTAAAAACCAGAAAATCCAGCAGTAAAATTTTAATTTAAGAAATACTTAATAAAAACATTAATTATTTTTATTAAGATACAGTGATAAATTATAGGGAGGCAGAAATGTTTTGTTATACATGTAATAACAACTGAGAACTGGAAAGAATTGTAATATATTAAAAAATTTACCAAACCAGAAAATCCAGCAGTAAAATGTTAATTTAAACAATACTTAATAGAAACAAACATTTTCATTTGTTATACAATACCTAAGAAAACTAACAGGTTTTCATATGTTTGTCTAGTAAATATTTTGGTTGAAATGTTTGTTTTGTCAAATCTGCTTATATTCAAATGTGAAAAATGGAAAATACTTTTTTTGGTAATTGAGTATTCATGATGATGCTGGATATAGATTTTAAATAGTGTTACCATTAAGCATATTGATGACGCGAATCATTTCAGGCATTACACATTGAAATAAATTTGATTATTAAATGTAGTGTTTTTGTTAAAATTTGTTTAGTAAATCAAAAAAATTTAAGTCACAAAGAAATAATTTATTAATCATTGATTATTCCAGTACTTTTTTGCCATGGGTTGTAACATGATATAAGAAAATAAATTTGTTTGAGTTTATTTTACAAGCAAATAAAAATGTAATGTTCAAAACAAACATATACTTTTTATTCATTGAGTTAATTTTAAACGAATAAATAAAACCTTCCCCCCAAAAAAAAAAAAGATTTACAGAAAGCGTTCGTTGAAAAAAAGTTATTAGAATGCTCAAACATGTTCAAGAATATTCAAATTTGGAAGAAAAAAACCATTATCTTTAAGAGGTGTGTTTACTTCATTTTTTAAGTAAACATTGATATTTTACATGTCTTTGCTTAAACAATAAGCTCAATCAAACAATTTAATAATTATGTGAGAAAAATTATAAAGCTGCTATGAGAAAGAAAAGTCAATGATGTGTGTTGGTGTGTCATTAGGAGTTGAAAATTACACTCGAAAAAGTTTAGACGTAAGAGATGTAAAAAAATCATGTCAGAAGTGGTCGTCTTAAAAAAATATTAAGACTCAAGATGGTGTATTGAAAAAAATATGCTGAAAAAAATTGAAAAATGTCTTCCAAACAATTAAATAAAGAATGGAAGAAATATAAAACAAATGTTTGTGACAGAACAGCAAGGAAATAGACTGAACAACATGGGATTTTCATTTTGCAAAGCCAAAAACAAACCCTAAATAATAGTAACCACATGGCATGACATTTCTAAGTTGGTACACAGGTATTTCAATCCGTACATGTTCAATGGTTCTCCATAATTCAGTTGCATTTGTTGGATGGTTCTGTAAGGCATTGAATAACATTTGCACAGTGTCCCATAAATGCTTAATGGGGTTCAAGTCCAGTGACTGAGGTGGCCAAGGGAATAGCTGAAAATTTGTCAAGTATTGTTCCCTGTGGGGAGTAGCAATTATCCTGCTGGTACAAACCATTACTGTTGAGTGACATAGCAAGCATAAATGGGTGCAAAACGTCTGTTACAGGATTAGTATATGTCCCACCTGTCAAAGTTGACTGCAGTCTCACCATTAGTCCCTGTTGATGTCAATTGAACACATTCCAAACCAGGATAGAGTCACCACCAGTTTGCACTTCTTGCTGACATGATGGATTTTCATGGTTTCATGTGGTTGTTGCCATGCACGAACACAACTATCAGTTTGAACAAGCTGAAAACAAGATTCATCTAACCACATAACACTGCACCAGTCATCCACTGTCCAATTTCAATGTTCTTTGGCCCAGGTGCGGTACATTGCCTTATGCCTGGGTGTTAGTACAGTGGAACCCCGGTTAACAAACTTAATCCGTTCCGCGACTCCGTTCATTAACTGAATTGTTCGTTAACCGAAGCAATTTTTCCCATAGAAATTAATGCAAATGCAATTAATCCGTTCTAGTCTCAGAAATTTTTGTGATTTTATTTGTAATATACAGTAATTTTCTTTGATGAAAATGTAGGAAAACATAGTATCTATCATTACAGCAACAAACATGTAAACTTTGTTTAATAAAATAGCACTGTATATACCTTCGTTTGTTGTAGTTGGTGGCAGAAAAGTGGAGATATACGAACCTTAATGCTTAGAGAGGGAATCCCCTCCAAAAAATAACAGGTAGCACTTCATCGGAAGATTCTTCGAGTCGAAGTCTCTTTCGGAAAAAAAACCCACCAGTGGCTAAGTGGTCTTCGTACCTTGAACACGGGGAGTTCGTTCGTGGGTTCGCACCTCGCTCAGACGGGCTGGCCACGTGGAGTTTTCCGGGTTTTCTCCACGTCTGTAACGCCTAAATAGGGGCCAGTTTCCCTTAAAAACACCTCCCAGAAGGCATTCCCCCTAGGCAGATCGCCCAAGTGTTGCGTTGCCATAACTTAAAAAACAAACGAACTCTTTCCGTAAGGAACAAGAAATTGATCTAAAGTTGATTGTCTTACTCTTTTAATCAAAATCTTTCTCAAATGCGATAGCGCATTGTCGTTTATATTGCGTTGTTGTTTTCTATTGCCACTATGACTTTTTTCTTTCTTGGATGCCATATTGATTAAATATATAAATCACAAAACTGAAAAAAGAAGTATAGCACAAACACTCGGAAAAGCAATGCTTAACTCGCACATGCCTAACACCAACTAAAATTTGGCACAAAATTACGTTCGTTATCCGAATTTTGTTCGTTATCCGAGACAAAATTTTTGCAAAATAAAAGTTCGTTAACCAGGACGTTCGTTAACCGGGGTTCCACTGTATTGATACCAGAATGGGTCGGCGACTACCAAACCCGAAGGAATACAGTGTACGTTGTACAGTGCATTGACTGATTGGTTCAGCAGCGCCCCTGTTGAAGTCTGATGTGATTTGGCACAGAGTTGCTCTTACTTGACTTGGTTAGCCATCAGCAGTCACGTTCTTGCATCAGCCATGGGTACCCAAACTGTGCATGTGCTCTACTGATGTCTGTCTGGAATTTAAGTATTCCTTGTAAATCCTTGAAATTATTGCAAATTGATAATCCAAAAATATTAGCTACCTCGCTGATAGAATGATCCATTCTTCTTGCTCTAAAAATCTGCCCACAATCAAACGGCAATAAATCCTTTACATGACCAATTGCTACTCTAATCAAGCTCACACATAATCAAAAGCATCGTACCAATGGTGTCAAATGCAAATGTTCCAGCTTGAAGCAGTTCCTGTCTGTAGAAGATAACAACATTGAATGTGCTGCTGTTTCTAATTTTTTGGCACAATTTGGCTTCAATTTAAAACTCATCTCTACCTTCAAAATTGAGTGTTTTGTCATTTACAGTACAATAATTAATAATATGATTTTTTACGATGAAATTTCTTAACAGATAGTGCCACACACAATTTATTTATTATTAGTATGGTTAATAATATAAAAGTTATTTTTTTAATAGAATATCTTAACAGCTGGAAAAGTTATGCAACTCACTGTCATTAAAATCAGAATAAAAAAATCCAGCAAAGAGCTGATTTGAAATTTCTTCTTGATAACCAACTGACCTCTATATTTTTATATAATAAATCATAGTCTTCACATATTTTTTTGAAAACTATGAATTTGCAATGATTGTCTTTGATGTAATTCATTATATTAATTAATCTGCAAAATGGAATCTAGTTCAATGTTCAATTCACTTGAAAAAGTTTGATGATATAGACAACAGTGCACACATGTAGTTTCAACATTATTTTCAATCTTGCAATAAGATCACTTTAACATCCCATCATAGCCAGGCAAAGGCTATGATGGGATACCATATGATCTGCCTTTGTACTGGTAGATCATATGGCAATGAATTTTATCCTGTCAGTATCGTTTCTACTCATACTTTAATTAACATAACTGAAAATTTTTACATAATATGCCTTCTTCAATAGTATTCTTTGTATCGTATATATGAGACAGGCATATGTGCACAGTTAAAATAATTGCAGATTCATCAAAATGTAAAGAGAACTGTGCTTTTTCTAATTTTATCAAGAATTTGCTACAAATATCCTGTCTTATCAGATTCTCTGCTGTTATGTTATTGAACATAAAATAGATATGGTTATGTATTTTTTTACTAGAATTCAAAAGTTTGAAATACCATAATTTTGTGTGGCTAACCTGCACCCATTTGAAAAATATATTGAAAGATAATTTCAAAGTTACTGCAGATTATATACCAATTTTAAATTTCAATTACAAATTAATGTTGATTCACACTATAATTATTTTCTGTTTAATTTTTTCCAAGATCAAAATATCAAATGCCAGGTTTTTGTTTTTTAATGATTTCAGAATGTGACACATTAAAAAACTTTTCTTTTTCCACTTAAGGCATGCAGAACCCAGACATCATTTTTCTTTTCTGTTCTTTCCAAGACAAGGAGTTTAAAGGAGTCTGAAGGATTTCATCAATGCTTATTTGTAATATGTTGAGATTTATTGCAAATTCCTGAATTCAACGTTTTTAAAAATTTTTTCTTGTAACATTTCTTTGTTGACAGCTTAATTCTGGTCCCATGAGGAAGAACTTATTAATCTGGATGCAGAATTAGCATATGAAGCTCAAGGCAATAGCATTGGAGAAAGTGAAATTCATATTAAAAGAACTTGATGAAATGTTTCATATCTGTGAATCACTTAAGCAAAAAATAATGTTGAACATTCAACAAAAGTGTGCCAAGAAATAGAAAACATCATTCACTGTTAAGTCATGTATCAAGAAAAAAAGAAATTTTTGAAACAATGTCTCCATTACTTTTCCAAAAATAACTTATACTTTTTTAATAATGTTTTAAATCTTAAAGCTGCATTTAATTTATTACCACTTTCCTTTAAAGTATGTAAATTAAATTTTAAAAATTACACTAGATTTTTAAGTAGAGATGGGCAAATACTATCTGCAAATACCTGAATACTCGTATACTTTCTAGTATTTGAGTATTCAAGAACTTCAAAGATCCCACTGATGATAAAAATCTGAATATTACAAATACTTTTAATATCATGCCATATATAGAGACAGCACCTCTTCAGCCAGATTGCCAGATAGAGTCAATTATTCCCAGTGTCTTCAAAATTCCCCACAAAATAAAATTGTATCTGTACTATTGATAATATTTTCAATACTCAACTTTTTATTGAAATATTTTTCCAAAGAATTATTTATTGAATTTTCACATAATGATTTGTTCTATTTCATAATTTGAATATATGATACCTAATATTATATGAACTACTTGGAAAAAGAAAAAACATACATAAAATTATTTTAATTTTAAAATCCTAATACAAATGTCACACACTTTTCTTTAACTTTATGGATGTAAGATGATGATAAATGAAATACAGTCATACCCCAACTTACGCTACCCTGACTTACGCGATTTTCAAATCGAAAATCGCGTCGATTCATCTTTTGTTTGAGCGCCACGCAACTCTTGATTATTCACTCCCACCCACACTATTGTCCAGCTTACATGTTCGGATGTGTCGCGCAGAATCGACACATAGCTACAATTTATTTTGTGAAATTTATTTCTGTTTGTTATATCTACGGAGACTTGAGAGACTCTATGTGGTGATTTCTTGTAACCATGAACAAACCAAATGGCGAGATAAGATTAACGAGAACATTTATTAGCTTACATACATCCTACTTGGATTTTACACAAAGGCATCTGCAATCGTGAACAATTGACGAAAAAAGTATACATTTATCAGATAATAAACAAAGACTCATTTTGTAAACAATTTACTTTTTGTATATACAACTGACAAGATTACCTTTCAAATTATAAACAGACTCGATCCCAAGCGGTCTTTTGATCGTCGGACATACAAAAGAAATGAACAGATGGCGCCTAACTTAAGCGCGGTTTACAATAACGAATACGATTAATCTTAACACTCTACTATGTCATCCAAACGAAGTAGAACTGATTCTTCTGCATCAAAGAAGAAAAGAAAAACTTTATCTTTGGAATGTAAAGTTAACATTATTAAAGACTTCGATACAAAAATGAAAATTTGTGAATTGGCAAAGAAGTTTGATCTACCGGAATCGACGGTCAGAACAATTATAAAAGGTAAAGAAAAAATTCTCGAAGCTGTAAAAAATGCTCAATCTTTAAATTCAAGCATCATTCGTAAACGTCACGGTATTATCGCTGAGATGGAAACAATGTTAAAATTATGGTGTGATAATCAAGTTAATGTGAAAAATTGTATAATAATATAATTTGTTATATGTATGTATTATCTAAGATTTTATTAAACATTTTTTTCTAAATTATTGTTTTCTTTAGTCTCCGGTCCCAATTAAAAATAATTTGTATGTATTTATATGCAAAATTATACCCCGACTTACGCGGTTATCGCTCGGTCCCACCTATCGCGTAAGTCCGGGGTATGACTGTACTGTATTTATTTAGATGTGTTCACATGCTTTAAGAATTTTTATATTTTTGCAGTGTATTTAATCTTCACAAAGTGAGTTATAAATGCAAACACTTCCAGTTATTTTTAGTTGATGATATTAAGAATTAGATACTTGACTATTTATAATTGTATATATTTATATACTTCTGCATAATAATTAACATTTAAATTGAAAAAGCATATTTTCAATTTAAACTTTTATACAGTATATTCACATTAAATAACCAACAAAGCAATTCTAATTTATTTTAATAAGAACATTAAGAACTAATTTATGAATACTAATCTTAAAAATTTAAAATAATTGATAATACTGAAAACAAAGAATTTAATCAAACTATTATTAATGCTTTTGAAATACAAACAATATCTGAACATTTTAGTAATACACTTTTGGTTAAAAATTTTATTCTATTACAACAAACAAAAATAAACGTTTTTGTTTTACAAAATATAGAATTGTAATAAATAAAAGCAAACATATACAGTAGATCCCCCTATAAAACCGTTTCCTATAGTTATGATTCCTATAAAAATTGTGACAGTATCCGTAAACAACGGTAAAAATAACTCCTATAAATACGTAAAACGTCATCGGGCAGCGAACTACTTTCCGCCGTC
>NW_019384422.1:264040-286104 GCF_000671375.1 Centruroides sculpturatus | reverse complement strand
CAAAAAAATATACGTATTTTGGAAATGTTGAGTCGAATTAGTCTAGAATCGATTAATTTTATGAAAGAAAACCTTTCAAACAGCCGTAGTCCGTAAACTATGATTCCTACAAAATTGATTCATAAAGAACGGAACGTATCTACCGTCTTATAGGGGGATCTACTGTATATGTAATAAATCAACAGAATTAAGAAACATGCGAGATTAAAGGCAACATCAATTTGATCATACTTGTATCTTTAGTTATGATTTTATATCATAATCATCCTGATAAAACTATAGATAGTTTTACAAGCTTAAATGGAATTCTCTCTTTAGGGAATCTAATAATATCCAAGATGCAATAAAAAAGTTTAAAAACAATTAATTTAACCTTTTATTTAATGATAATTTTTAATAATAAATGGTATATTCCCCAATTTTCCCTTTGAGAATATAAAATTCCTTGTAAATACCTCTTCCCCTTTTTCCCAGTTGACTGGGGTTTCCCCAAAATGGAGCTTTTCAAATCTGACAATCTTGTCTTCAGCACATCTGGTTTAATTTGCCACAAGAAAAGTAAATTAGATCTCAAATGTGTTTAATGTTTCTTTTTGTAAATAAATCTGTAGTTGGTGAAAATGAGAACAATCATTCATTAATCTATTGTAGTTAAGATAACAGCACTAACAAGGGAACTGTCAGAGTGTCTTCTAATAAATTTTAATAAAATTTAGTTAATAACTACGTTAAAAGTATACAAACTCTATTTTAAATTTGTAGCATTCACTAAAAGTGTTGATCAGAGTTATTAGCAATCAAATGTTGCACTACTTTATAGTAGTTTAACACAATTATGCAAATTTTTAGAAGTGAAAGGGTCGCGGAGGAAGACGGCGATATTACATTTAGAATAAATTCTGGAATTTTCAAAAATGGGAGAAGAATTAATAAAATTTAGTTAATAATTATGTTAAAAGTATACAAAATTTTATTAATTCTTCAACCATTTTTGAAAATTCCAGAATTTATTCTAAATGTAATATTGCCGTCTTCCTCTGCGACCCTTTCACTTCTAAAAAAATTGCATAATTGTGCTAAACTACTATAAAGTAGTGCAACATTTGATTGCTAATAACTCTGATCAACACTTTTAGTGAATGCTACAAATTTAAAATAGAGTTTGTATACTTTTAATGTAGTTATTAACTAAATTTTATTAAAATTTATTAGAAGACACTTTGACAGTTTCCTTGTAAGTTAAAAAGAAAGTAGTTTAAAACAAAATCAAAATTTTGAAGTTTAATTTTTTAGAATTTACTAATGTATCGAAATAAAATCAACAAATTAAATAAACATTGAATATTAAATAAAGTTAAGTTATATAAGGCAATTAAGTTCACTAAGTATTCAAGCTCTGATTGATATTCAAATTCAATATTTGAATTCCACAAAAGTAATATTTGCTCATCTCTAAGTTTGTCATAATTTTGGAAAAACTTGATGATAATCTCCTATCTCCCATATGATGATGATCTCAATTACTGTAGTGTTTTCTTAGTAACATTAAATGGAAACCCTAGTTATTTCAGTTAAACTATAAATTTTCATATTTTTTATAAAAAAATTTCAAATATAATTAATCAACTAAAACTAATGTTAAATTAGAGTTATCTAAAATTTGACAACAATTTAATTTTTTTTAAACAATGAAAGATTATCTTAATTTTAAGATTTGTTTATTTGGAAACATTAAAAATGATGACATCAAACTATCTGTAAATATCATTGTGTGTTCTATTAATTGAAAAATGAAAAAAATAATAATAATAAAATTTTATAACCAATTCAAAATTTGATTATTATTAAATAAATATTTATTTTTAAAGCATCTTTATTAATATCATATTAACATAACTGTTTAATAAAATATGGTGGAAAATGCTTACACTTTAAATGTACAGTACAAACTTTAATCTTAAATTATACAAGATTTTTTAAATCTAGTAAAAGAATTTGTTTGAAGTGAAATAGTCACATTTCAAGTATTTTATTCACATAAAATGAGACTAAAATTCCATGCCAAACTAACCTTTTCCCTTTTTTTACAGTTTCTATAATTAAGCCTAGCTTCATTTTGAATATAGGGTATTGGTATAATGAACATGCACTTCTTCTAAAGTCGTGCACTTAATGCTGGTTGAAATATCCTTGTAGCATGATGAATCATTTGTAGACTGCTGAAAATATTTAATATTGTAGTTCTGTGTTTAGCACTTAAAACAGATTTTATTAACAACTGTATAAAAATGTTAAAAATAATTGACATTACAATATTTTACAATATAAAAATAATTATAAGGGAGTACAATGGAACCTCGCTTAATGAGCACCTCTCATAACAAGTAATTCACATAATGAGCAGAACAAAATGACTCGCTTAACAAACGACGTTTTGCATAATGAGTGAAAAGAGGAGGAGAAGTCATGGATTGTGCACATGTTACATCAGTCTATGTTTAGCACTCATTCTGCTAGCATCTTAGTGTCGCTTCTGATCACACATTTTTCCAAACTTGTGTTCAGACGTATTACATATAAACATTAACAACCATAACCCATTATGTAACAAACACGCCAAACGATATGACAATTTCTTGGTTATGTAAAGGCTATAATTAAATATTACAAATTAAATAATTTGACTAGAGGTAGGCAGTTATGCTACCATCTCATATTAAATTTAATGACCAATTCCAAATTAAATTTCAATTTTCTTTTGTTTACTGCAAATCAAATTTGCATTCTAGGTTTGTTCATTCTGCACTAGAAGAAATTATAATGATTCATGCTCCTTAACAATGTATATTGTATAACTTTTTTTGAATAAATGTTATATGTAAAATATTTGAGTATTTTTTTTCGGAATGGAATGCATTCATATTTTACATTAATTTATATGGTAAAAATTGTTTTGCTTAACAAGTGTTTTACATTACAAGTAAGATTCTGGAATGAATTATGCTCGTTAAGCGAGGTTCCACTGTATTTTTAAACAAAAATTGAGAAATACTTACTTCTGTAATAATGCTTTCATTAATATTGACTGGCATATCTTCAGGGTATATTATGTCATGCTTATCACGCTAAAAATACAATAATACTGATTAAACATCTAAAATACCTATAAAGATATTTTATTTCAGTTAGTATAAACTCAAATTTCAAAATAATAAATTGAACATTAATCTAAAATTATTCACTTATATTAAATCAAATTACTTATTAGAAAAGTTTAAATATTGAATTACACAACATTACTAACTTTTACTAAAATAGATTTAGCTGTTAAAGTAGAAATTCTCGAAGGACTAGAATTTAACGATTTATCTGTCGTTAGATGTTGCGCCCATTGAAGATTTTTGTTTCCTGATGTAGAAAATGAAAACTTTTTAAATATTCAAAACTTAAAAGAACAAATGTTAACAAAAAAACAACAAAATTTTTCATTTCTAATTAAAATTTTGAACAAAAGAAATACTGACCCTTATGTCTGATAATGGTTGGCCTGAAGAGGCTAGGAAAATATTGCATCTTCACATTTCTGTTCTCAACAGTGTGTTTTTGTGTCAGCTGATCCCATTCCCTTTGTTTCTATTGTACATGAAAATAAAATCAATTTCAAAACATAAATCACATCAAAATTTCTGAAAAATAAAATAGCAATTGATTGTTTTTAAAAGGAAAAAATAATAATACTTACTAAGTTCGTAAAATTTTTAGTGTAGTGAACAGATGGTAAAGGAGAAAAATTCATTAATCTTAAAGATTTAGGTGTATTTACTTTATTTTTTTTTGTTTCCTCATTTAATGAATTACTCTGAAAGATTTCATTTTAAAAATATTTTATAACAATATTAAGGATAATTTTTTAAAACAAAGATAGAAATACCTCTCTTAAGGGTGTTCTCATTCTTAGTTCTCTTTTTGGATGAACAGTCTGTATAAGAGGAGGAGGTGGATTTTCTGCAAGATTCTATAAAGATTATAATAAAAATTACATTAAAAATGATATGAAAGTTACTTAAATCAAAAATTTAAATAATAGTACAATAAAGAGATTTTTAAATGTACAATATTGGTTTTAAACAAATAATCAACATTAATAGAGTATATATGCTTTAAAAATAATAATAAATTCAGAAATATTTCAGTCTGTGTACAATCAGATATTCTAATTTTGTCTCAAATGGATTAAGCTAATTTTGACCTATCTTGTGTTTAAAGAGCTAATAATGGCAACTGCTGAGGTAGAGGCTCAAAATGCACTTTGCCAAAAATTACTGCTGTCAATCAAAGAATTGTTATAAAATGATTTTATAAATCTAGTATTGATAAACTGAAGTGCCGATCTAATATCTAGTACTGTTCCACAGAACAACTATTGAAAATAATTTTATTTTGTTTGAAAGAAAAATATTTATTAATTTTCTATTATTAAATCATAACTTGTTTTCTCAGTATACTATTAAAAACTATTTTATAAATATAATTATTTTGAAATTTTACTTACTTTTGCAATGGTACTGGTGACATTTTGGCATCTCCTAGATCTTCTCAATGGCAGAATTTGTTTGAATGGCTCCTGAGTCTGATGAGGTGTAAGTGGCAATCTAGAAATATTGCTAACTGGAATTCTAGAACCTTGACATTTCTTCTCAGAATTGCAAGATCCTCGTCCTGCTTTATTTTTGTTTAACTCCCTATCATTCAAAATAGGGATTTTAGGCTTTTTATTTTCATCTTGTTTTTTTAGACATTTTTGACAATAATTAGACAATTTCATTTTGACATCCTGAACAAAATTCCCACATCCTTTACAAAATTTTCCAATCTCATTTCTTGTACGTGATCTCAGAAAATATGTATTTTCTGGATGAGGTTTTTGATGCTTAGAATGCTCTCTGTTTTCTATTTTATCATAATTCAGTTTAATTGAGTCCCTTCTCTTTTCATGATGAATGGGTGTATTTATGCATGATACATTCTTCATTATACAGCTTTTCTCATTCAAACAGTTTTCATTTTTAGACTGGAGGTTTCCTTGCAGATCAAGAGCCTCTAAAGAATTCTGATTTTTTTGCACAGGCACTTGTACTTTAGACATAAGATCTAAGGCTTCAATTAATGTACTTAATCTAAGCTTTATTTTTACATCTTTTTCATAATTTTCATCAGATATAGTCTTAATTATCACACAATGTTTATTTGTCATAGCTTTAATCTGATTTGCTTTCTCATAGGATTTTAATATCTGATCATTTTTCATACTTGATAATTTGGAAGCAGAAAAATCTACAGAATTATCCTCTGTATTCTCCGTCTTGTTCTTAGTTTCATCACAATTAGAATTAGATAGTTTTTGCAAATTTTCGATGTTATTGTTTTCAGATACAAAACAAATTTTATTAACTTTATTCAACATTGCATAATCACTGATAATGTTGTTAGAATTCTTAGATTCAGAAATAGATGTTGATTCATTCTCATCCAAAACTGGTTCAGGTGAAGTAGACAAAGTAATCTCAGGAAATAGTGGTCTAGTTCTCCTCAAAGAGTATTTTAAAACAGAAGAAATAGTAAGTGAATTTGGATCCAGAGACGATTTCATTAAGGATTCATTATCACTTTCTGAGAAAGTTTCTTTATCCTTTTGGTCAAAACTTGATGATTTAAGCTCTCTATTATCAAAGTTGATTGAAAAACTATCTGTATTATAAATAGCAGTAGGACACTGCAATGATGAATCATCAACATTAGAAATAAATCCACTATCTGTGTTGATAAAATTCAATGTATTTTGAAAATTCTGTGACTCATTTCTAAAAGATGGAAAAAGATCCTTGCTAGCATCACTGATGCAACTATTTTCTAAAACTGAAAGTTCGTTACATTTATCTTTTAAATGAGATTTCATACTTGATACTTCATTTTTGTGGATCAAATCAATATTATTTGCTCTATATATTTCTGAAATTTCTTTACTGTCAGTTTCAACATTTGCTTCACTTTTGGTAATCAATTCCTGCTTCTCTGGAATTTCAGCTGAAAATTTGTCTCCAAATAATTGTGTAGCTGTATGAAATTCATCTTGTTCGTCATCATTCATCATAACACCTTGTTTATCTATTTTAGGAAACCTATAAAACAAAAATATATCATTATGAATTATTAATATATAAATTAATAATAAGTCAATTATAATATATTTTCATTCTAAAATTAATCTTACTTTTCATCTTCCATTTTCTTCTTTCATCAATCTATATTAAAATATAATCTAATTAATATAAGTTCAAAATTATTAAGTATATATAATATGAAGTGTGTCTAGATTTTTGGGTGTTGCATCCATTCGGTTTTTGAAAGGGGCATAGCATAAAAAGACAAACTACATCTTTAGTGCAGTAGGCCCACTCATTGCCAAATTGTTTAACATCCAAATGCACCCAAAATGCAAACCTGCCCCAAAAACAGTGACTAGCACCCAAACTATATATTTTGCACCCTTATTTAGCTTCCCCTTATTTTACATTTTCAAAGAATATGTTGACAATTATCTCTTTTTTTTTGGTAGTTTTTATACATTCACTTGAGGAAAACAAATTCTTTAAACCAGACCACCTATGCTGGGGAAAAAAAATACAATAATTAGCTTACTGTCTTCTTTTGTTGAGAGAAAAAGGGGATTTTCTGGAACTAAACAACTAAGCCTTGAGGTTGTTCTAAGAATGTAAACAGATTCACTGAAAATCTGCAACACGTGTTTTCTTTTCTAAGAAAAGAACAATCTAGAAAATTCTGCATTGACATCACCTTACTCTGACTTGTGAGTGCATAAGTTCCAATTTCCTTGTTTAGAGTCAGCAAACATTAGAAAATGGCAAAATTGTCTGCATCTAAACCAAACATTTTAGTAAATAAGTTTAAAGATGATGACATACGCAGAGATGGAAAAGTTCTTCTCTGTTCCATTTGCGATTATGTGATTGTGGTTGATTTGAAACACCAAGAAATGAAAATCAGTTGACAAGAGTTCAGAAAAGCATAGACACAGCAAACAGAAAAGGAAGAATTTCAAGCAGACATTTAAAGGGCCACATTTCAAAAAGGAGAAGAATCTCAGAAGGCAAATAATACATTTTATGCAGATTTAATGACCATTCTTCTGCAGGCAAATATACCTTATATAAGGTAAACAATCCAGCCTTTATGTCATTTCTTCAGAAATATATGAGAAAGCTTGTCCCCGACAAGAGCATGCTTAGAAAAAAGTATGTCAAACCAGTTTATGATCAAACCATATCTAAAATCCTGGATGTTGTTAGTGACAATCCTGTAGTGTTCATGCTGAACGAAATAACGGATTCCACAAAACGGTATGTGCTGGACATCACTCTTACACCTTTGACCGGATGCTATGTACTGTACATTCAATGTTGTTTAAAATGTACAAACTTAAAAATTTGAACTCAACTACAGTGTCCCAAGCTTTCAATGTTTACATCAAGTTGTGGCCAAATGATGTCCAGTACAAAAAGGTCTGGCTTGTCATTACCGATCAAGCATCTTATATGTTGTCAGCATTCTCAAATTTGAAGTGCATCTAGAACAACCTAAAGCATGTGACTTGTCTTTGCCCATGCCCTACACCAAGTATGCAAACATATTCGTGTAGACTATAGCAAGGCCAATGATTTCATTACAAAAATGAAAATGGTTCTTCTCAAGTGCCCTAGTTGGGAGCACTTGTACCAAGACATAACTGGACTACCATTACTACCCACTCCAGTGGTCACCCATTGGGATTTTTGATAAACAGTGTGGCATTCTACTGCAAGAACTTTGAGAAAATCAATGCATTTATCAATGAACTTCCTCCTGACGATTCTGCAGCCGTCGACAGTATCAATAAACTGGTTGCTGATCCAGTAGTAACTACAGAGCTCTATTCTGTGCATTCGTAAAAGTTATTGGTGGATAAATCAACAAACTGGAAAGACATGGAACTGAAATGACAGATCAGTGGAATGTTGTAAGTCAGGTGCTTGATGTATTGGACAGTTTTGCCCTGGACAAACTCAGATCTAGTTTATCAAAAATTCTGATTTGAAAAATATTTTGGATTGCACTGAACTAGAATTTCGAGTAAAAATGAAACATGCCACCTTTAGTCTCAGTCAATGTAGAAAGATCTTTTTCCTTAAAGATATTCTATCCTCCAAATGAGAAAACATCACTTTCAAGATCATTGAAATGGTTACTGTTTAAATTACAATGCTTATCTTTATATGTAAATTGCAATAAACAACTATGTAGTTTACAATACAATTTTGTATATGTAAACATAATACTTCTTGTTGGTTTTTGTCTTAATAATACAGCATTTAAAAGCATTGAAAACAGAGAAAAAAGCACCCAAAAATCCAGACATTAAATATGAATCAAAATCATAAAAAATTGTCTTAATTGTATATATGTAGGGTTCCTATTCAAATGTTTGTTTTAAATTCTGACTTTCCCTGATCAACTTTGTACAAATTCTCTGACTCTCACGTCCCTTACAATATGGCACATTGTTGACAAAATAAAACAGCATTTGACTTGCTATGCACATACATTATTGCTTCTACAACTTTTTACTTAGTTATTTTTTCTAATTAACAGCTATATATTTTGTCAATATAATTGCCAAATTATTAAAACTAAAAATAAAATGTTTTATTAAATTAAAGAAGTTTATTCTGTTATTAATCCACAACCAGAACTGTACATGGATTTGAAAAAAGAAAAAAGCCATTATTTATTTATTATTCATTAACAAATCTTGTATAATCCATGTACAAAAGTATATATTTATTAAATTTATCCCTTAATAAATTTCCTAAACTTTATAAAATATTAATAAACTGGAAAAACAGATCAAAAATTGTTTTGTTACACAATCACAATTATGAAAATTAAAAATAATAAATAATTTTAATTTAAATGTTATCATGTTCTTTACTTTGTAAATTTTTGGGGAAATTTTGGGTCCTTAAAATATTCTGCATCCCTTTTTCATAAGTTGTATTTGCACCACATTACTTCTTACTGTCTGCAGACAGCTACACTTAGTCAAGCATATTGTCAGAAAAAAAAAATTAACAATACAGTCAAGAAGGCAAATTTCCTGACTTTCCATGGCTTTTTCTGAACACTAATGAAAATCCCTGATTTTTTGTTACTTTCCAGATATGTAGGAAAGCTGTATATAAATAATTACATTCATTAACTTGCTTTATATCAACAATTTCATTTCAAATAAATACAAACTTGAAATAAAATTAACTTCTTGATAAAAAGCACTGAGTTCAGCATTAATACGATTCTTCTTATATCACAAGTACTTTCGACGAGTGTTATATCGTCGTCCTCAGGCGAAAAAAGAACAAATTTGAAAATTAGAACGTGCAGAGTGTTCCAAGTAGAAAATGGAAAATTTTTCTTGTCAATTTCTAAATTATAACGTTCGGTAATTCCATTGGTCATGTGCAGCAAGCTTTTGCGGGCGTTTGAAATATCTTAAATCCACACGACTAGCAGCGCATGCATTGAGGAGCGATCATACTAATTGTGCAACTCTTGGCGCTTATTTCAAGCAAGTCGAGTGTGGGGACGTTGCATGCGTCTGTGGTCATTGTAAGGAGTGCTTCCCAAATAAATGTAATTCTTCTGTTGTTACAGCTCCTGAGCAACACTGTTTTTGACCATAACGGGTTATAGCCCTGCTGTCGAACTTTTCTGGCGAGCTCTGTGGTCTGTCTTCCTTTGTTTATATCATCCTGAAGTTCTGCGATACGGCAAGCATTCTTGTCATTGCCCCTATATACTTCTCAATCGTCCCCGTTACTGGATTTTCCATTTGCACTGCGTATATTCCCGATTTTTTTAAAATGTCGACTTTATCCCAATCATTGCATATACAGATTCAGATTCATTTTATTAATAAAATACTGAGTTACAGTACATACCTGGTGCCATATACATATAACCAGGTGCAGACAAGAACATAATGGCATTATTACAGATCATTAACATTAGAGGCTACAGTAACATTACATGTGTAGTATATACAAAAGATGGGGATAAAATAACAAGTTGTGTGATACAGAAAACATATGCATTGAAATATTATACAGCAGAGAATCACAAAATACAGAATGTAAATAACAAAATACAATACATTATAGAATAATAATGCAGACAAAGTATAACACAATATTTCAGTAGAAACATGATACAATAGCAATTAACTAAATTTACAATAACTTATTTGAGAAAATTAAAATACATAAACAATAATATAAAATTCAGTAAGCAAAACATATAATACGTTAAGAAATTATAAAAAAAAAGAAAACAGTGTGTTACAAAGTAATAGTACCTGTAGCAATAAAAATAAGACAATACAACACCGTTAATGAGATAATGAGAAAGGTTATTTGTATCCAGGAACGGTGGTGCGATAAAAGTATGCACTGATGAGCCTTGTGAGGGCCTCATAGGCGTCTTTATTGTCCAGGATACCGTGGGATTCATTGGGCCAGCGGTATCCGTGCGCCTCCATAGAGGACCTCAGAAAGTGCCTTTCGTGATCCAACATAGGACAGTTGAAGATATAATGATCCGAGCTGTCGTCCACACCACAAAGAGGACAATCAGAGTTTGCAGCTCCGATAAATCTGGCCAGGTAAGACTGGAACCTGCCATGATTTGTTAAAAATTGAGACATACGATGACATGGTTTGTACCAATTGTTTGAGAGAAATAGTTCAATATTGGGAATAAATTTGTGAGTAATTGGATGGTTAAGCGTGTTCCAATCATGTTGCCACTGCTGAAGTAGGTCTTTCCAAAGCATATTCTTGATAGTTTTAATGGTAGGGCTATTATAGCAGATCCGGAGATTGTCGTCTTCACTGGCAGTCTTTGCAAGTATGTCGGCCCTCTCATTACCAAGTGTGCCCTGATGGGCACGAGTCCAGCTGACGTGATAGATATTATTGGAATTGTTAATGATGTCGTGGATACTAGCTGAGATAGGGTGAGAAGCTTGACTATTGAGCAAGGCTATAGAGGATTGACTGTCTGAGATGATGGACACTTTAGTATTGGTATAATTTGAGTCAGACCAGGCAATGGCCATTTTGATTGCATACATTTCAGCCTGAAAGGCTGTGCAGCCGGCACCAAGCTTGAACTGCCCTGAGGCAGTCTCCACATTGTCCCGGTAGACCACATAGCTACTGCCCACATTAGAATTGGTCTTAGATCCATCTGTAAAGATTTGAATATCAGCATCATCAGGTCGCGAGAAGTTTAGTTTCTTAAGAGAAGCAGGGTGTTTAGTATCAGCGAATTGGACTGGTCGTTCTAACTCTTGACGATGTATTTGTTGATTATTGACATGGATGGTGTTGCCCCACTTTAACTGCCAGATTTTCTCTTGTAGTCGGATGTAACTGTCAATAGGTGCCTTCCTCGCAAGGATTTGAAGAGAAGGGTTTGGGGTTGTGGAGTAAGCTTTGGTAATATGCATTAAGGCAGTTCTTTGTGCAGCAATAAGTTTGCGCTTGATGTGCACCTTGCGAACAGCCCACCCCCAGCTGCCGCAGGCGTATGTGATGATTGGGACAAAGATCTGGTTGTATATGGTATCCATGGCTTCCGAGTTCAATCCCCAACGTTGCCTTGCAATGACAGCAAAAGTATGAAAAATCCTGCCAGTCCGTGCGGTGATATACTCAGTATGGGCGTTCCAGAGCAGCCTGTGATCCAGAACCACACCCAGGTACTTAATGTTCTTGTCTACAGGAATTGTTTGTCCAGCCATTTTAATTGTGGGAACACGCAAATAGAGATTTCTGTTTCCGGGTTTATTGAACACAACGCACTTGGTTTTTCGGGCATTAAATTCCAGTTTGTACTCTTTCCCCCATTTTAGTATTTTGTCCAGGATATTATTGCCATTCTTTTCTAAGGCTGCTCTAGAGCTGCCTCCAAGAAGGACCAGGGCATCGTCAGCATAGGCCACGATGCAATGCTGTCCAAAGTCTTGAACAAAAAAGTCATTAAAAATCACATTCCAANACTCCTTGCTTCTGTAAATATATTTTCTGGTTGAAGCGGAAATAGTTGTTTTCAGTGATAAAGATCAACGCTTCACGAATGTCTAGCACTTGTTGAACCGTAAAACCTTTTTCGAGGAGCATAGCGTTGGCTAGCATTACAGCTTCAAATACAGGAACGGATGGGTACAGGGATATCACGTCCATTTTGTAGAACATGCTGGTATTGCCATGTGCTTTTGCCATGTTGGAATTAATGATGGTTTTGGCATCTATAGAGGAAGGAGTGACATGCGGTGATTCCAGAAGTAGCTCTCGTAGAAACTTTGCAAGGGCTTTTTCTAGGTGGTAAGTGGGATGTGACCTTTTGTTTACTAATGGTCGTAGTGGCCAGTTCTCTTTATGCGTTTTTGGCTAGAAAAATAGCCTAGGAAATTTCTATATTATTAAGACATTTATTTTGCATTATACATGGATTTAATACATACAAAATTAAATTTGAAAACAACTTTTTTCCCATTATCAATTACTATAGAATTTTCTCCTATTGTGAAAACCAGAAATATATATCTCTATATTTTATATTATACATACATATAAATTTTTGTCTTCTTTTTCACACTATCATTATTATATTAATATATTGTTATAATGTTCTCAGAGGAAATTACTGGTTTCATCATATTTTTATAGGTTTTCATGGCTTACAAAAAGTTGAAAAATTCTATTACTGATCAATACTTTGCAAATGAAAATCTTTTTGAAGTAAGTTGATTATTTGTTGTAGGCTAATCAAATAACAAATGCTACTAATACAGTAAAATTTTTAAAAATACTTTGAAAATTATCTATTACTCCAACTAAATCACTCTTAATAGACTATCAATTATCAGTAAGATAATAAATGAGTAATAACTCATATCACAGAGATTTGATGTTTTTAGGAAATTTCTATATTATTAAGACACATTTATTTTGAATTATACATGGATTTAATACATACAAATAAACAACGCAGGTGGGGTAATTTTCAAGGCCGTGTGACTTTTAACCTTACTCTGTTAAGAGACAATGTTTACAAATGCATTTGCCGCCATATTGTTATTTTGTGACGTTTGTTTATGAGATCGTGATATTTGTGACTGTCTTTGTCAACACTGTCAGCTCAGTCAGTCAGTCGTCAGTTTCACTTTATGAGGTGAAGTGCTGTGATATGATAGTGATACTCAGTAAACAAAGATATAACATTAATTTTGGATTATTATTATTATTGTTACAGATTGTAAACAAATTTAAATAGATACCAACCTATTCATTTAATATGGAACGTACAGCAATGTGGAAACATTATAAAAAAATAAACAAATCAACCGCACAGTGCTCATGTCCAAAACAAATTTCATGTAAAGGGTTGAATACTACAGGCCTTGACAGACACCTGCAAATAGTTCACAATATTTTTGTAAATCAGCTGGAAAGATCAAAATCAGTTATACAGCCTGAGACATCTTGCAAACTGGAATCTAAAAAAAATTAAAACTGAAAAGCAGTCTACAATAATAGGATATGTTGCAAAAAAGTCTTTGCCTGAAATAATTTCCTGTTTGGCAGCAGAGGATGGACTTACAATAAGGGCAATTACAAAGAGTAAATTAATTCGTGAAAGTATTATCCAGAGAGGTTATAAAATGCCTAAAAATGAAACTGATGTCATGAAAATCATATTGAGTTATTATGAAGAGAGAAAAGAAGAAATGATTCAGACTTTAAAAGTTTTTTTAGCTTCTGGTAATCGTTTCAGTCTTTCAGTTGATGAATGGACCAGCATCCGAAACCGAAGGTACTTTAATTTGTGTCTGCATGATGTGAACAGAGAAGTTTTCAATTTGGAATTAGTGTATATACCCGGAAAGTGTGGTGCCGAAGAGACCAGACAAATAGTCGAAGATACATTGAAAAGATTTCAATTGGATTTTGAAAAACATATTGTGGCCACCACCAGCGATGGTCCAAATGTAATGAAGAAGTTTGGAAGGGATAGCCCCAGCGAGATGATCCTATGGTTGAACCACGCAATACATCTAGGAGTTATAGACACATTTTATTAAAAAAATCAGGCTACTGCCACAGCCGCAGTTTCTACCTCCGAAGATACTGATGATGAAATCATGGAGAACAAAAACTCTTCTAATGAAAAAGAGGACTGCAATGCCAACTACGAAACAAACTGCCCATTACAACCAATTGATGAAATTAAAAGAGTGCTTGATGAAACTGGATTCCTAGTGAAATTGTTTATAAAGAGTCCACTGAAAAACAGCCAATTACAGAAATACATTAAATCAGAATTTGGAAGAGAACTCAGTTTACTAGTGGATGTCAAAACGAGATGGAATTCTATAATTGTAATGGCGGAAAGGTTTTTTGAAGCTCAAAAATTGCGTAAAGAAAGCGTTGATTGATTTAAACATGTTAGACAAATGGAATGAAGACAATCTTCTTCTTTTGCAGTCAATCATTACTTTATTGCAGCCAGTCAAGATAGCTGTAGAAGCCTTAAGAAGACAAAACTCTTTGTTACTCACAGCCGAAGCAATAATTGACATTTTACTGAAAAAAATTCAACTGACGGCGACAAATGATAATCTGGCGGTACGGTTCTTTGAAACATTGAAAGCCTATCTAGAAGAAAAGTCACAAAGGGTTATATGTTTGTTAAAATATTTGCACACTGGTCACCACAGCTCACAGTCACAAAATACGGATTTTTTTTTTACTTCGAATTTGAATAAAACTGCACTTATTACTTTTGCAGAAGATCTGTATTACAGACTTTTTGAAAATATCCCTTGTATCCAAATGCCAGATTTGGAAATAATGGACCAAACTCAGTACCAGTAGCTCTACAGTACACAACGAACCCGATGAGTTGTTTCAAAGTCAAATGGAACAGGCAATCAAAAAATCAAAGAAAATGTACCCGAAATTTTTGCAAAAAGATCAAGAGCAGCATTAAAAAAAGGAGTTCCAGTTATTTGAAGCAACCGGAAAACGTACTGAAAGTTTGGAACTTCTTTATAAAGCTTTAAACACAATAAAACCAATATCTGTTGAAAACAAGAGAGTGTTCTCCTTATCTGGAGGCATTATTACAAAAATCAGAAACAGATTGTCAGACAAAGCTGTAAATACTCTGATTTTTTTAAAAGCCTATTTTATTAAATCAGAAAAGATGTCTAATTGCTAGTTCATTATATTATTTATATGACTAATGAATAGAGACTAGGTGATGATTATTAATAATTAGTATGATTGCTAAGTTGGTTTTATAATTTTTAGATTTTACTGCCAAAAAATGAATCTATGATTTTAAGAATTAAACATACGAATTGTTTAGACTTTAATTAACGTTATAAATGTTAGGATTTGATTTTATGTTCAATAAATGTTGATTTTTACTAAAATTGCTTTTTTATTGATACATCTTGCCAAAAATGAATTTGATTCTAATTTTATTCTGAGAAGTTTCGAAGTCCCGGAATTTTGATCGTGGGTTGTCTTGTGTCATTTGAGAATGTCAAGACTTCCCAAACCCTATATATCATGCAATTGTAATTGGTATGTTATGCTGTACTGCAAAAACAATGCTTAAAGAAAAATGACATTACTTATGAGTCAATCCAATATTTATATCCTATCTTGCTATTTTCAGACTTTTTGTAGTAACTTACTATGCTATTTCTGTTGCTTCTACATCTGCACTTGCCACCTCACTGCTGATTCTCCAATTATGCAGGTTGAATCCCCACCTAAACCGTTGAAACCACCCACGGTTCACTGTAAATGATTCTGTTGATTTTTTGCCTTCAAAGTCTCAAAGATACTGCATGCCTTAGCTTAAATTATTAAAAGGTTTATTGGCATATTATTTTGCATCTGGTTGTCAAACTAGATTGCCAATAATTTCTCCATCTCATGAATAAGACTTTTTTGCTGCCTAGTTATTATGGCTTTAAATCCTGTTGATGATTTCACCTCCTCTTTCACTCTAACTTTATCCTTTAAAATCATTGAAAATGTCAAATGTGTCAATTTCAAGTCATATGCTATTTCTTTAACCATTTTACCAGCTTCGTAGTCTTGTATGATTTTTATTTTCATTTCAAGGTCGATAGCTTTCCTTCATTTCTTAACAATTTCTCCAGATGATGCCACACTTTTTCTTTTTGTCGACATCTGTATTATTTTGGGGTTACAAATATGTAAAAAAAAAAAAAAAAAAACAGGTTACACAGTGACCGCTTGTTGAAATGAAACTGACTGAAAAAGTGCATAGCAAGCCTATAGTATGCTCAGTGTGCATGTCACCATTCGCCACTGACCGACTAAAGCTTAGATAGAGGATTTCCCGAATCGCAGATCGAAACTCAATTGGTCGTAAGTGTGAGTGGTCATTAAGTGAGGAGTAATGTTTTTACTTTTAATTATTTATAAGTTTCTTTTTAACATTATAATGTACACATCTTGGAGATGTTTTTGGCCTAAACATGAAAAATAATATCTTTTAATGACCACCATTTTCCTCTTCACAATGGTGAACTCTTTCTATGGTAAAGTGTCTTTGGCCCACCCTGTATAACATACAAGTTAATGCAAAGTGATCAAAAAATTCAAAAGAAACAAAATTATTTTAACTTCCAAGATATGAACCTGATAAGTTCTCACAGGAAGAGTATGGAAGAGGGATGTTTGTTTAAATATAAATAATGTGTATCATATTTGTAAAAAAACATAAAATTTATCATTTTGTTACTGANACCTTTAGTCTCAGTCAATGTAGAAAGATCTTTTTCCTTAAAGATATTCTATCCTCCAAATGAGAAAACATCACTTTCAAGATCATTGAAATGGTTACTGTTTAAATTACAATGCTTATCTTTATATGTAAATTGCAATAAACAACTATGTAGTTTACAATACAATTTTGTATATGTAAACATAATACTTCTTGTTGGTTTTTGTCTTAATAATACAGCATTTAAAAGCATTGAAAACAGAGAAAAAAGCACCCAAAAATCCAGACATTAAATATGAATCAAAATCATAAAAAATTGTCTTAATTGTATATATGTAGGGTTCCTATTCAAATGTTTGTTTTAAATTCTGACTTTCCCTGATCAACTTTGTACAAATTCTCTGACTCTCACGTCCCTTACAATATGGCACATTGTTGACAAAATAAAACAGCATTTGACTTGCTATGCACATACATTATTGCTTCTACAACTTTTTACTTAGTTATTTTTTCTAATTAACAGCTATATATTTTGTCAATATAATTGCCAAATTATTAAAACTAAAAATAAAATGTTTTATTAAATTAAAGAAGTTTATTCTGTTATTAATCCACAACCAGAACTGTACATGGATTTGAAAAAAGAAAAAAGCCATTATTTATTTATTATTCATTAACAAATCTTGTATAATCCATGTACAAAAGTATATATTTATTAAATTTATCCCTTAATAAATTTCCTAAACTTTATAAAATATTAATAAACTGGAAAAACAGATCAAAAATTGTTTTGTTACACAATCACAATTATGAAAATTAAAAATAATAAATAATTTTAATTTAAATGTTATCATGTTCTTTACTTTGTAAATTTTTGGGGAAATTTTGGGTCCTTAAAATATTCTGCATCCCTTTTTCATAAGTTGTATTTGCACCACATTACTTCTTACTGTCTGCAGACAGCTACACTTAGTCAAGCATATTGTCAGAAAAAAAAAATTAACAATACAGTCAAGAAGGCAAATTTCCTGACTTTCCATGGCTTTTTCTGAACACTAATGAAAATCCCTGATTTTTTGTTACTTTCCAGATATGTAGGAAAGCTGTATATAAATAATTACATTCATTAACTTGCTTTATATCAACAATTTCATTTCAAATAAATACAAACTTGAAATAAAATTAACTTCTTGATAAAAAGCACTGAGTTCAGCATTAATACGATTCTTCTTATATCACAAGTACTTTCGACGAGTGTTATATCGTCGTCCTCAGGCGAAAAAAGAACAAATTTGAAAATTAGAACGTGCAGAGTGTTCCAAGTAGAAAATGGAAAATTTTTCTTGTCAATTTCTAAATTATAACGTTCGGTAATTCCATTGGTCATGTGCAGCAAGCTTTTGCGGGCGTTTGAAATATCTTAAATCCACACGACTAGCAGCGCATGCATTGAGGAGCGATCATACTAATTGTGCAACTCTTGGCGCTTATTTCAAGCAAGTCGAGTGTGGGGACGTTGCATGCGTCTGTGGTCATTGTAAGGAGTGCTTCCCAAATAAATGTAATTCTTCTGTTGTTACAGCTCCTGAGCAACACTGTTTTTGACCATAACGGGTTATAGCCCTGCTGTCGAACTTTTCTGGCGAGCTCTGTGGTCTGTCTTCCTTTGTTTATATCATCCTGAAGTTCTGCGATACGGCAAGCATTCTTGTCATTGCCCCTATATACTTCTCAATCGTCCCCGTTACTGGATTTTCCATTTGCACTGCGTATATTCCCGATTTTTTTAAAATGTCGACTTTATCCCAATCATTGCATATACAGATTCAGATTCATTTTATTAATAAAATACTGAGTTACAGTACATACCTGGTGCCATATACATATAACCAGGTGCAGACAAGAACATAATGGCATTATTACAGATCATTAACATTAGAGGCTACAGTAACATTACATGTGTAGTATATACAAAAGATGGGGATAAAATAACAAGTTGTGTGATATATAAAACATATGCATTGAAATATTATACAGCAGAGAATCACAAAATACAGAATGTAAATAACAAAATACAATACATTATAGAATAATAATGCAGACAAAGTATAACACAATATTTCAGTAGAAACATGATACAATAGCAATTAACTAAATTTACAATAACTTATTTGAGAAAATTAAAATACATAAACAATAATATAAAATTCAGTAAGCAAAACATATAATACGTTAAGAAATTATAAAAAAAAAGAAAACAGTGTGTTACAAAGTAATAGTACCTGTAGCAATAAAAATAAGACAATACAACACCGTTAATGAGATAATGAGAAAGGTTATTTGTATCCAGGAACGGTGGTGCGATAAAAGTATGCACTGATGAGCCTTGTGAGGGCCTCATAGGCGTCTTTATTGTCCAGGATACCGTGGGATTCATTGGGCCAGCGGTATCCGTGCGCCTCCATAGAGGACCTCAGAAAGTGCCTTTCGTGATCCAACATAGGACAGTTGAAGATATAATGATCCGAGCTGTCGTCCACACCACAAAGAGGACAATCAGAGTTTGCAGCTCCGATAAATCTGGCCAGGTAAGACTGGAACCTGCCATGATTTGTTAAAAATTGAGACATACGATGACATGGTTTGTACCAATTGTTTGAGAGAAATAGTTCAATATTGGGAATAAATTTGTGAGTAATTGGATGGTTAAGCGTGTTCCAATCATGTTGCCACTGCTGAAGTAGGTCTTTCCAAAGCATATTCTTGATAGTTTTAATGGTAGGGCTATTATAGCAGATCCGGAGATTGTCGTCTTCACTGGCAGTCTTTGCAAGTATGTCGGCCCTCTCATTACCAAGTGTGCCCTGATGGGCACGAGTCCAGCTGACGTGATAGATATTATTGGAATTGTTAATGATGTCGTGGATACTAGCTGAGATAGGGTGAGAAGCTTGACTATTGAGCAAGGCTATAGAGGATTGACTGTCTGAGATGATGGACACTTTAGTATTGGTATAATTTGAGTCAGACCAGGCAATGGCCATTTTGATTGCATACATTTCAGCCTGAAAGGCTGTGCAGCCGGCACCAAGCTTGAACTGCCCTGAGGCAGTCTCCACATTGTCCCGGTAGACCACATAGCTACTGCCCACATTAGAATTGGTCTTAGATCCATCTGTAAAGATTTGAATATCAGCATCATCAGGTCGCGAGAAGTTTAGTTTCTTAAGAGAAGCAGGGTGTTTAGTATCAGCGAATTGGACTGGTCGTTCTAACTCTTGACGATGTATTTGTTGATTATTGACATGGATGGTGTTGCCCCACTTTAACTGCCAGATTTTCTCTTGTAGTCGGATGTAACTGTCAATAGGTGCCTTCCTCGCAAGGATTTGAAGAGAAGGGTTTGGGGTTGTGGAGTAAGCTTTGGTAATATGCATTAAGGCAGTTCTTTGTGCAGCAATAAGTTTGCGCTTGATGTGCACCTTGCGAACAGCCCACCCCCAGCTGCCGCAGGCGTATGTGATGATTGGGACAAAGATCTGGTTGTATATGGTATCCATGGCTTCCGAGTTCAATCCCCAACGTTGCCTTGCAATGACAGCAAAAGTATGAAAAATCCTGCCAGTCCGT
This sequence comes from Centruroides sculpturatus, assembly GCF_000671375.1. Taxonomy (NCBI): domain Eukaryota; kingdom Metazoa; phylum Arthropoda; class Arachnida; order Scorpiones; family Buthidae; genus Centruroides; species Centruroides sculpturatus. The sequence goes on along the minus strand of NW_019384422.1, from coordinate 265,530 downwards.
GCGGTGATATACTCAGTATGGGCGTTCCAGAGCAGCCTGTGATCCAGAACCACACCCAGGTACTTAATGTTCTTGTCTACAGGAATTGTTTGTCCAGCCATTTTAATTGTGGGAACACGCAAATAGAGATTTCTGTTTCCGGGTTTATTGAACACAACGCACTTGGTTTTTCGGGCATTAAATTCCAGTTTGTACTCTTTCCCCCATTTTAGTATTTTGTCCAGGATATTATTGCCATTCTTTTCTAAGGCTGCTCTAGAGCTGCCTCCAAGAAGGACCAGGGCATCGTCAGCATAGGCCACGATGCAATGCTGTCCAAAGTCTTGAACAAAAAAGTCATTAAAAATCACATTCCAAAGAATCGGTCCACATACAGAACCCTGAGGGCAGCCGCGGACGATTTTTCGTCGAATGATGTGTCCTCCACATTGAAGAGTAGCCGTTCTGTCTTTTAAATAATCACGTAGTAGATTATATATATTTGCCGGGCAGTTCATATTTCTGAGGTTTTGAAGGATCATTGGCCACCAGGCACTGTCAAACGCCTTGACGATGTCCAGGCTGATGGCCAGAACGTAATTATAATCTTCAAGAAGGTGGTTCACCGAGTTGACAGCTTTATTGATGGCATCAGCAGTTGACCTCTGTGGCCGAAAGCCAAACTGAGAGTCATGGAGAATGTTATTGGACTCTAGGTGCCACATTAACCTATTGTTTACCAGCTTTTCAAGGATTTTGCCAAGAACTGGCAAGAGAGAGATAGGCCTGCTTTCAGAAGTGTTCCCAGGCTTGGGAACAGGGACGATCCTGGCTAGTTTCCAGGTCTGAGGAAAGATGCCATGCCTGAGGCAGGCATTGTAAAGCTGGGAGAGCTGCAAAGGAATAAGACTCCAGAGGATTTTTGCCAATTCTGGAGTGATGTTGTCATGACCCGGTGATTTCTTGTTACAAAGTCTGTGAAATGCATTATTAATCTCGTGGGTACAGAATTCTGGATCGTTCGGAGCGTGGGTATTGAGATCAATATTTTGGCGAATAGTAAGATGTGAGTTGGTGTCATTGTCCAATGGGTCTTCCAGACAAAAACTGTCTATTTTCTTGTTTGCAGCATGAAAGAAATCTTCCCCGGCAGTGTCTGAGTGCAGAATTGGTTGACGTTTCAGCTTCCCGGTACAAAATTTTGTGATGAAACCCCATGGGTTCCTAGTGGTAGAGGCACAGAAATTTTTCCAAGACTCCTGTTTTGCATGCTTTATTTTGTTTTTGTACAGGTGAAGATGGTCAAAGTATAGCTGCTTATGGTTGGTGCGATTAGGTTCGGTATGGCAGTTTTGATATTTCTTCCTCAGACGGATATTTTCCTTCCTAAGGCCTGTCAGCTCAGATGTCCACCACGGGACAGGTTTACGCTTGTTGGTGTACATGGGAATATGTGAACTGCATGCCGTGTTGATAACCTCAATGTTGTGATCGATTTGTACACGGACCAC
>NW_019384422.1:247337-262332 GCF_000671375.1 Centruroides sculpturatus | reverse complement strand
TGTCCATATCGTCGTTCTCGGACAATTGATTCGAAAGTGTACTGCATTCGAGTAAACAAATTGCGTAATATCATCAAACAGAAAAAGCCGGCCAGAATTGATAAAAAAAAAAAAAAAAAAAAAAACAGGTTACACAGTGACCGCTTGTTGAAATGAAACTGACTGAAAAAGTGCATAGCAAGCCTATAGTATGCTCAGTGTGCATGTCACCATTCGCCACTGACCGACTAAAGCATAGATAGAGGATTTCCCGAATCGCAGATCGAAACTCAATTGGTCGTAAGTGTGAGTGGTCATTAAGTGAGGAGTAATGTTTTTACTTTTAATTATTTATAAGTTTCTTTTTAACATTATAATGTACACATCTTGGAGATGTTTTTGGCCTAAACATGAAAAATAATATCTTTTAATGACCACCATTTTCCTCTTCACAATGGTGAACTCTTTCTATGGTAAAGTGTCTTTGGCCCACCCTGTATAACATACAAGTTAATGCAAAGTGATCAAAAAATTCAAAAGAAACAAAATTATTTTAACTTCCAAGATATGAACCTGATAAGTTCTCACAGGAAGAGTATGGAAGAGGGATGTTTGTTTAAATATAAATAATGTGTATCATATTTGTAAAAAAACATAAAATTTATCATTTTGTTACTGATTAATATTTCTTAAATACTGTACAATTGTCATAAGTAACTTATTTATTTTATATAAAGATATTTTATTATTTATCCACCAATACTGGTGGCTAAATAGTAAAATAAGTCAAATTTATCAAATTTGAAGTTTAATTTGTCAAAAGCATTGTTAGCATGTAACCAGTTTTAATGTGATGATGCAACACACAGAACATTGTCACAAAACCTGTGGGAAGTTTAGGATTATATCTTAAAGAATTAATCTCTGACATATCTTAACTAGTAATAATCAAGTATTTTGAGCACATTATTAAGTCAGCTTATACATATTTCATTTGACTATACTTCCTCAGAAGAATGAAATTTCATTTCATTATTCAGAAGTTAAAATATTAATTATATTGTACATTAATCCTAGAACCAAAGCTTCATAATTTTTACAAGTTTGTTAATTTTTATTTTTATCCTTGTTGTTTTGTATTATCTTGATGTTGTTTTCAGTACATTCCTACTGTTGCTAGAATTGTTATAACAAGTGCAAATTCTTGGATATGTTTCTGTTTGTGGAATAATTAAAACTGTCATTGTCAATTTTACAAATCATCATGATTATCTGTAGTGCTTAGAATAAGAATAGTCATGTTTATATTTTGTCTGTGTGTAAATTTTATCTTTATATGGCATAATTCATGTAGACTCTTTTTATTCTTTAGTTTGTGCACTCTTTCTCTTTTAGAAAATACACATATACTTATTCCTAAAAATAATAATTAGAGGAAAAAATAATCATTGCTGCCCTGTAAAACTTGCTATTCAATCAACTTGTTGCATTCCAAGCAGAAATATTATTCATTTTATTCAGTTACCTGTTGGACACACAAAGGAAATAATTTCTTCATCCAGGTGAAAAGCTAACCAAATCATGGATGAAGAGACTAGAATCACATACCTTGAGAAAACAATTGCATCTCTTTATAGAAATTGTTTTACAGAAAAATCCTGCTATTTCAAGAGAATCCAACATCTAAAAACAAATCAATTTCTCACATCTTTAATTTGAAAAAATGAGCTATTTTATCAGTACATAATGCAGCCAGTGTAACCATATACAGTGACTCAAAAAAGTCTACGTACAACAGTTATTAAAATCATCAAATATCTGTAATATGCAAAAACAGCATGTTTCAGAACTATGTATACAGTATATTTATTGTAATTGTCTATATTTACACCACATATATAATAATAAATTAAAAAGTAACCAGCACTATACATAAGATAATGAATAACAATATTAACAAGATGTAGAAATTTGAAACAAAAAAGTCTGTGTACAAATACAAACTGTTTAGAATAAACTTGACCAAATTCATGCTAGTATTCTGTAGCAAATCCTTTTTATCTAATAACTTCTAAAATTGATGAAACCACTTTTGAAGTCTCTTCTTCCATTTTATACCATTGTTCTTCCAAAGTAGTCTTTAATGTATTTTTAGATGTAATATTATGGTTGCATATTAGTCATTCTAATAAATGGGGTAAATCACCTCCATAATCACCCCACAAATGTTCTATGGGGTGATTATGGAGGTACATCATTGTCTTTGAACATTATACAGTAACCATCCTCACATATGTGAAGGATGCTTGTGATCATTGTTCTATCAGAATATGAAGTTATTCTCTAATCACAATGTCTGCACACTACTTTTAAATTTTTCTTTAAAATACTTAAATAATCATAGCTGTTCATTGTACTATCAATGAATTTTAAATGTTTCAACTCCACCAGCTGCCTACACCCTCACATCACATTACCACCCCCATATTTAAAAATGGCACTTGTATTCTTTGTTTGAAATTCTGGTTGGGCTTATGCCACAGATATTCTCCTCCAACAGAGCCAGACATATAATATATTAGATATATCATCACTAAATAACATGCACTTTCAAGTCTTCCAATTTCCCTACATATAAATGCAAATTCTGAAGCTTCTATTGCTTTAAAAACTCAATGGTTTCAGTCTGACAGTGCAACAACCTCCTGAACAAACTTTTTAATGAACATCCACAACCAGTAATGTTTTCTGTGTGCATCCAGCAAAATTTTCCTCAATACCAATCCTGAGTATGGAAGGACCTAAACCAGACTTTATAATCTATACAGATGGATCCAAACAGGAACAAAAGATGGGGGCAGCTTTTGTTATTTCTAAAGGACAACAATTTTACCCACTTCAAACTGAACATTATCATTTAGAAGAATTCTGCACAGTTTTACAATCACAACTTTATGCCATACATCAAGCAGTTCACCAGATCAGCAACATGAGGATAACCAAAAAACACATAAAATCTGTACTGATAGTTTAACTGCCATTCATAAACTAAAGACTCCTAACTGTTACTTCTCCCACCTTGTCCATTCAGATATATTACACAATGTAAGAACGCCGTTTGGGGGAAATTTTATTCGCTACCGTCAGGATGGTCTAAGATCTAAGCATATGTGGGTGGCAGTTTTGAGAGGCAGCAAAAGACAAGTGTTTAACAAAGAAACCATTTATTCTTGTCAAAAATGCTTACATACTTTTAGAAAAAGGTCCTTCGATTCAAAACTTTAAGATGTCTTCGGTCCTATCGATTGGATGACTGATGTTTTTCTTTCTTTCAAGCTGAAGAGAAGCCCGGGGCGATGACGTGTTAAAGTTCAGAGTCGAACAGTCACAACATAGCGGCAAGTGGAAGCACCAAGAGAAGAGGATGACGAATACCACAGGTGTACTTGACAGGGGACTTTAGTGGAAGTCTCGTTGTCCTTGGAATCGGTGTTTTTATAAATTTTTCGAGATCGACTTGTTGCTAATTGGACATTACATCATCGCTTTCTTATTGTTCTTCCACCCGTCTCTAGGTGTAAATGGAGCTTTGTAAAGTTTGCGGGAAAGGTCGGCTGGAGATGGTTTATCCAACACTGTCTTTTAGACTCTGATCGTGTTTAATTGTTGACTATGATACCTATGCTCATTTTGATATTTTTTTAGTTTTGTTTTGCTTTCTAAACTGTGTCTTAACTTTAATATTTTAAATTTTCTTTTTCTATATCTAAAATTTGGTTTTTCCGTCTACTTTTGATGAGCATCAACATCAAAGTCCAGTGTCACCGTTTTGACACTTATAGGCTTATAATGTGTTTTCTTGTTGGTTTAACTTAACAAATTTTTACATATCTTTCTTTTTGGGGGTTATTTCCGGGCCTCACAACAACAAGTTCATTCATCTAACCTGGGTGAAAGGTCATTCTGGTCTCCTGGGGAATGAGATGGCAGATTATCAGGCTAAAATGGGGGCCAGTTGTTCCTCCCCTGTTGAGTTTAATAAAATTCCATATACTTCCATTAAAAACACTATCTTCCTTACAGCCATTCATCTCTGGCAAAGACAGTGGAATCATTGTTCTACAGGCAGGATAACATACTCTTTTTTCCCCATGCATCTAAAGAAGACTAAACATGGACTTCTTCAAAACCAGTCATTCCATCTCACAAGCCACTCAGGAGATGGAAACTTCGAGGCTTATCTTCATAGGTTCTCACACAGGGACACCCCATCCCATTCTGCAGATATGATGGGACATCTATCCAAGACCCGCATCACTACATATACCAATGCAGCAAGTTTAAACAGCAACATGCATTATTAATACAGATAATCATTCCACAGGGATTTAGTTGGCCCTGTCCTCCAGTCTCCTTTTTCAACAGTCTCAAGAACTTTATTGACTCAACTCGAGCACTAATATCAGATGTTCAACATACCTCAAATTGATTCACCTCTCTCTTGGATAATCTACAGTACCTCATGAAGAAAAATTTTATTCTGTTAATTGTCACATGAAAGTTTGAGGTATTGTAAATATTTTCAATATATGTTTTAGTTAATAACTTTTATTTAAACGTTTCTTATGTATTCAGCAATCTACTTTTATGTAAGTATTATTTATTTTAAATAGAAACCTCAAACCTCGAGGAATTGGAAATACTTTATATATATGTTTTATTTAAATAATGTGTATTTATTTCGATAACCTATCTTTATGTTAAATATTGAATTCTGTATATGAAAACCTCAAAGTTTGAGGGATTGTAAATATTTTATATATCTTTATTTAATAATTAGTATTAACTTCAGCAATCTACATTATATGTTAAGTGTAATGTTCTGTAAATAGAAACCTCATAGTTCAAGGGATTGTAATACGTGTTTTATTTAATAATTTTGTATACATGTTTACGTGTTTTATTTAATAATTTAGTTTTAAATTGGACAATCTACTTTTATGTTAAACATTATTTACTGTATATGGAAACCTCAAGTTAGAGGGAATGTAAATATTTTGTATATATGTTTTTATTTTATGATCTGTATTTTGTTTTGTCTCAATAAATGCAGCTAGAAGCCCACGGGCCTTCCTTTTTCATCCTGTTTCCTATTCTCCTTCATAGCATCACCTTCATCAACAACTTTCTTCATTTTCACCCCAGTAGTAGTCCTGGATTCATCCCCTATATACACTAAAGTGGCCTAAAGTCTAATAATGCATCCATGATAATTAGCCCTTCTTAAAACCTTCAGTATTTTTTTTTGTACTAACCTTTTTATTTTCAGATGTAGTTGTTTCTGCAGCTATTTACTTTTTAGTTTATTTTTACTTTATAATTTTTACTTCTTCTTGACGTGTTAATATTTTCATAATCCCGATCTATACTTTCAGAGTACATTGCCTCTTTTCAGAGTATCAATATTTTCTTCAAATGATATTGTAAATTTAACTAGAATAAAAAATAGTCGCAAGATGGGTCTAATTTTTATAATGCATAATGGCTAGTAATAGACAAATTTGAACTTTTAAGAAGTATTGAAGTATTAGAGTAAGAGTTTGAGAAAGAATTTACTTGTATGCAGATATTTTTGGCATGCATTTTGTAAGCAAGTTTGTTTTACATTTTATCATGTTTAGATACAATGCTCATGGTTTGAAAAAATTTTATATTTTCATAAACAACAACACATCAAGCAATTTATTAAACACAAAACAATGGAACTAGCTAATAATATCAAAATCTTCTGGGACATTTTAAAAAACTTTTAATAGCTGTATGCAGACTTTTTTCAGTCACTGTATATTACTAAAAACATCATGCAAATCAATATGTTAATTGCTGCAAATTTTATAATAATTCACTGCTAAAACTGTATCAAAACTATTATATTTCATCATATATTCATTATATTACTGACATGAAACTAATTAGTAAAATAGTTGTAAAATTTACGAAGCTTTATGTTCCTGAACTAATGATTTATGTTTTGTAATCTAGGGTTTAATAATCTATGAAGGTAAATTTAAAAATAGCATGGATATTCAATTATATATTAAAATAAACATAAATTACCAATAACTAGGCTATACTATATCTTACATACTTTTCCAGCAATATTTTAATTAAAAGCAAACGTGTTCTGCCCCGTTCAGATGTCTACCTTGGATTAACAATGTATGAATTACAAATTAAAGAAAAAAAGAAACTGAGTTATATCAGATTATTTCAAATTTACAACATTCGAATGTTGTTCACGTTTAGAACGTTCGAAAACATGTAAATTCGAAAGTCTTTTTCGAATGTTGTAAATTTGAAATAAGCTGTTATAACTCAGTTACGTATTTAAAATGCAGTCAAACAGCCATTTTATCATAAATACAATAGATATGATTTGACAACAGAACAAAAAACAAAATTGCGTGTAATTGGAATCATAAAATGAATATATTAATCATCGAATGGCAATGCCTTTATGAGTATAACGTATTCACGTAAATTTAAAAACAGAAAAATAATTTACAAAAAAAAAATAAATAAAATAAGATGTCACTTACACGTAACGTAAATTCGAATTTCACGTGTTTAAAATAACCGCTAAAAAGACAACCGCGCACCCTAACGGCCAAAAGTTGTATGTTTAAAATTATTAATTTTTAAATAATTATTATTTATTATAATAATTTAAAATCATCGCTATATAATTTTGTAATAAAATATTTTAGCAATAATATATAATAATTATGTGCATGCGCATAAATTACCTAACTTATCGCGTTAAATTAATAGGAAAACGATTAAATCGGAACGTGGGTCTTTACTTAATTCAAATAACGTAGCGATTAATGATAATATGAATATTATCTAGAATTTTCACGCGATGTAATATCGTTAGTATCTTTATTGCCGCATTGTATTACACTTCGCATAGGCGTTAACATACACGAGACAATGTTAAATGCTATTTAAATATAGGCTAACGTATAATTCGCCGAATGCTTTCTTATACTCGAGTATTCTTACAAAATTATGTATATAATAGATAATAATAATCGATAATTATTCGAATTATGACTTATAAATTAAATTTCCTTAATTTAAAACAATTCCCGATTACCTTGACCTCCTAATGTGGAATCTTCCCACACAAGCACGCACATTTTATAGGGATAATTGTTCGTTTAAAAATTCTGATAGTTTGCATTGTCCCTGACTTTCAATTTATATAAATATATATATATATTTTATATATTTTTTTTTTAAATATTCAACTTTTTTCGCATGGTTACGAAGCGAAATTACGCGACACACCTAAAATTTACTTATCGTCACTTGGAAATCTAGGTCTGTACTGTAACAATACGGCATATCTCGTTCGTGGCGAACCAGTTGGGTGAACAGCAAACTGTCAAGGTTCAAAGGTGTAAGGCTATTATGATCTTATTACAAACCCGAATAAAATTTTAGATAATTTGATATAAAGTCAGTTTCCATATAAATGAGATTATATTTTTATTCTAGGATTTAAAAAAAAAATCTAACTGTATGTGTTATCTGATTAAAATAAAAAAAAGTAAGTCAATGAATGTCTATATTTTCATTAATAAAATTAGATACGGTATGGATAGGATATTTTCAAAATGTGACAAATACATGAAGAATTCGGATAAAATTCAAATGTAGGTTAATAATTATTCTCATTCTTTTTTAAATTGTTTTTTTTTTTATTCGTATATACATTTACAAAATAACAAACTCAAGTTGAAAGAATATAATTTATAATTAGAGATTTAACAGTTTATATTACACTAGATAAAGTTTAGGCTATATGTTTATTCATTAATTAAAGCATTTTATTTTTATGATGTTTATCTCTTTGTTTTTTTAATAATAAAAATTTAATTAATTTTACAAATATATTTACATTTAATTTATCTTACATATAAAAATATTATGTATACAATGATAAAAGAATGAAAAAAAAAAAAACGTTCGATACCAATTATAACGATAAATAAAAATATTATCGCTAAATTACATAAGTTAAACGCTTATAAATGCGATTAATGCGTAACAAAATAAAATTTATATAAAACAATAGCAAATATTAAAAGTTACAGCTTTAGTATATTTAAAGCAGAAAATTTCCAATAAAAAAAATAATAATAATATTTTTAATTAAATAATTTGAATATTATTATTTTGCTGTACGTAACGTGATACACAACCTAATATTTAGAATTCCAAAAAGAATTTAATGATGTTATTGAATAAAACATTCTCAGAAAGTTTTATTATATTTTTACTATTATTATTTTTTGCGTAAAGTATTTATTATATAAACTTATTTTTTTTATGTGAGAATATAAAGCTATTGATTAATTTTCGTTAGAATTTTTGAACATTTCTATAAAATTAAAAATTAAATCATTCATGTATATATATATATACACACATGTATAAATATATTGCCTAGTCCTAAAATGTAGTAACTCACTTAAAATTTAATTTTTATAAAACATTTTATATTTTTGTTTTTATTTTAAATATGTTATTTGGTATGAATTCACGTAAACGTACCGTATTCGAATGACAAGCAAAGGTTTAGAGGAAAAAAATCTTGTGCAAGTTCCGCATCAAGCCTACAGATGGTACAGCTGTATAAAAGGCGATACGCATGCGCTTTTGCTGTTATAGAGTTGCAGACGGCATCATGTAAGCAAACACATGTCGGGAAGGAAGTTGGGCAATAAGTAATGCACTAAAGTCATTTTTTTTCGTCCGTTTTCAAAGAAAACATGATACGTTTTCTCAGCAAAAGGTTCGGAAGGACCCAGAAAAGTAAAGGAGATGGACAGACTAACGTTAGAAGCAGTAAAAATCTTCTTCCATGCAAAGTGATCCTATTAGATCTAGCTGATCTAACAGTTGACATTTCGGTAAGTTTTAATACCTCTTCGTTTTATTTTTTTATTTTTAATTTATATATATATATATAATTTCTTTCTAATTTAACTGCAATTATATTTTGAAGATGTTATACGCAATTTTCTGCTCTATTTCTCGTTCAAAAATTGCGACAAAGTGCAGCCTTATTCGGATTATAACAGCTCTAAGCAATGGTGTTTTTTTTTTTTTTTTTTTTGAGATTTTAAAACGGAAAATGGCCATTGTTTAGCCGTCAGCTGCTTTCTAGCTGTCTCCTGCACTCCTCTTCATCTCTAGTTACACTAGAAAAAGTTTTTGGGGGGGATTCTCGAGTATTGTATTCAGTTCTGACAATTGTGGAATACTAGCTTGTGACTACTCAACTGTAACTGTCCAGAAAAAAAACGCTATAACGGAATTGAACTTGCTGTTCATTAAAAGAAAGAAAACTGTCTTTTTTTTAAACGGGATTATTTCCATAAATAGTAATCTTAGTAGCAAATTTTTTTTCTGAGCATAAATATGCATTTATGCAATCCACGTCTGATTTATTTGATTTTGTATTGATTTTGTTGTACGTTGATTATCGATTAGTTTTAATTTTCCATTTGGTTGTTGAATATTTACCTAATAATGTATCACGTGATAATATTCCAGGGTAACCGGTTCTATCTTGGCCAGTTTAGGTCAAAACGATTGAATGTACTGTACACCTTTTCTTCCTTCAGGAATTGAGAGAAACTAGTTTTTTTTTTTTTTTTTAATATTTTCCCTTCGATAATTATGTGCATGCGCATAAATTACCTAACTTATCGCGTTAAATTAATAGGAAAACGATTAAATCGGAACGTGGGTCTTTACTTAATTCAAATAACGTAGCGATTAATGATAATATGAATATTATCTAGAATTTTCACGCGATGTAATATCGTTAGTATCTTTATTGCCGCATTGTATTACACTTCGCATAGGCGTTAACATACACGAGACAATGTTAAATGCTATTTAAATATAGGCTAACGTATAATTCGCCGAATGCTTTCTTATACTCGAGTATTCTTACAAAATTATGTATATAATAGATAATAATAATCGATAATTATTCGAATTATGACTTATAAATTAAATTTCCTTAATTTAAAACAATTCCCGATTACCTTGACCTCCTAATGTGGAATCTTCCCACACAAGCACGCACATTTTATAGGGATAATTGTTCGTTTAAAAATTCTGATAGTTTGCATTGTCCCTGACTTTCAATNACTTGTTTTTTTTTTTTTTTTTAATATATTCCCTTCGACATAAAAGATTTCATCTCTTGGTGAAGGGTATGCACTTTTTTTTATACCCTCCATGAGTGAGCTTTGTGCTAATAGTAACGCTGTTCCACGTAGTAGCCTACTTTCCTCTATAATACGTGGACATAAACCACTTATTATAAAGTTTTTACTATTTTAATCAAGTTAAAAATCTTCTTAATAAAATTAAAAGTATTGTATTATATTTTGAAATGACTAATATTTATTGATAAAAATATAATTATTTAGTTTATTTAAACTTAATAAAATCAATAATAATTGTTGCATTTTTTTTAAAACAAATTAAATAATCAATAGCTTTTATTATACTTTTAAAACTTATTAAACACTGATTGGTTAATAGAAAAAAAAATTAAAACAATAAATATATGTATTATATTAAAATGTAATGAAAATAAAATTTTATTGGCTCATTCAAAATAAATAAAATTAATTAAATTCGTTAAAATTTTTTAAAAATCACGAAAATGAACTCTCATTGGATAATTATAAAATATTCGAATTAACAATAGTAAATGTTTATTGGTTTAATTTTCTATTGGTATTCGCTTATTGGTTTAATTTTCTATTGGTATTCGCTTATTGGTTAAATTTAAAATGATAAAATTGAACATTTTTCATTGTTGTTTTTTTTTTCAAATTATAACTATTTATAATTAAATAATTCGATATAAAATTATACTAATAACAGTTACTAATATTTAGAAAAGTAAATAATATATAAGTTACTTATTATTTACTTTACATAGGCCTATATATAGCCTATATAAAAACGAATGAACAAATTTGCCAACGAAAACTTGTTATAGATAGTGACTTTTCATATTAATAATTTAAAAAATATGAACATAAAATTTAATAATGCATTTATTAGTCTTAATTGATGATAAATATAATTTTCTAAAATTCTAAACACTTTCTTTATGAACTCCAAATGGTTAAATTTACTCGAATACAATTCTTTTATCAAAACATAAATGGAGACTGGGTTGACTAGTCGCGTGTAAGGTTGCGAATTTAATCACGCAATCGCGTCACGACCTCGTTCTGCATGTTTAACATCACGAATCAGTTTCTTCTCTATGAAATTTATCAAGTCGATTCTATACTTTTCTTGTTATAGGAAAAAAATAAAAATAAAAAATAAAATAAAACAAATTGGATGAAAGAATTTACTACAATTTTATTTTTTAAGTTACAGAATTAACTTCTGGTTTTATTTAATATTTTCACACCGATTTAAATTCAAAATATTACTACCAGTCGACCTCCCTATAACACTGTTGATAATTCCGTTTTATATGAATTCCATGTTGTACGAGTCACTTAGATTTTACAAATACGTGTGCCGGGCTGTGAACGGGTCACGTATTTGTAAAATCTAAGTGACTCGTACAACATGGAATTCATATAAAACGGAATTATCAACAGTGTTATAGNAACTCCGCAAGGCACGTGGTCTGCGGTTACAGATATACGATAGAAAGAACAAAGGGAAGGACAATGAAAAATCGGTAGACACGTGTGATCAGGCAAACAAAGGTTTATTTTGGTAAAAGAAAAACGCGGTACAATATATATCTCAATAAACAGTCCAACACCCGACAGTTATTGTAACAAATAACGAAATAGCCTGACGTTCCCCTTTCCGTTAACCTTCCTCACGCGAGGCCCCGTTCTTTTTCGACAATTAAATATAGATCCGAAAATAAAAATATTGTGGACGGAGTACCTAAGGGACTTGCAAGGGTTCTGTCGTAGCGGTCCGATTGTGGGCTTCGATGGGGAATCTTCTTCTTTTCGAGTCGCAACTTCCTTTCTTCTACCAACGGTCCACTCTCTTCTCGGTCGCTCTTCTTTCCTTTTTCGTCTGCGGTTCTCTCCCTTTCTTTCTCGAAAAAGTCCAAGAGTCCTTTTCTTACTCCTTACACCCGCTTTTATAACTCCCTCCAACTCCGTCACACTGTCACGGACCAATCAGACGCCGGAAACTTAGCCATCGGCTAACAGGAGGCACCGAGGAAGGAAACGGAAGGGAAACGGTACAAATTATACGCGCGACGCGACAAAAACGGAAAACAAAAAAAAAAAAAAAAAAAAAAAAAAAATAGATTTAGTAATTTATAAAGCGATACTTTTCGAAGAATTCAATACTTAACGATTTATTTTTGAATGGTAATTTAATCTTCAAATATTAACAACTCTCCAGTAATAGCACAGAATCGTGTTTTGAAGTAACATTTCAAAAATACACCAAGTTATTTTACCATAAAGGACATCGTGGTTCATTAAACAGAAATGACAGGTTATATAGGAAATTCTTTGTTTGGGATATTATTTATCGAAACTGGCGTTTGTCCAATGTATTAAACAGGAAAAAGTTCTATTCAAGGACATAATTGAATTCCGCAATTTATTACAATATATGTGTGGTTTGATATAATAATTCATTTAGGATCGTATAGAATTTAGTGTTGTTGATAGGTCAATAAGAAATCGATATAAAAATAATTGGATAATTTATCAACTTACCGTAATTTTCGTGCAAACTAGACATTTATAGAATCAGATAGGCCAATGGAATATAGAGTAAATGAGGATATAGACCTACATAACTTTGGAAAATAAGTTAATTTTCTTTCTATACATGCTTTATATGCAGGCAGGAAAAAAAAATTTATTCGATTTGTATCTGTTTTATTAGAAAATACATTGAAATGTATCATATAAGTAAAATAATATTTGTTAAATTAGAAACAAATTTAACAGTAGGCCTACATCTATTTGTATTTATATTAAATGTCGATAATTTGGTCTTACTTTATAATCCCATTTAATGATTACAATTTCATATTTAATAAAATAAAATTATTATCTTGACATTAAAAAAATAATAATAATAAATTCAATTTATCTATATTTTTATATTTAATCGAATGGTTGAATATTTATGTCCTCGTAGTTAAAAATAATTCGTTGTTTATCTACATTTCTCATAATAAAATATAGATGAACTTTTTAAATCACTTATATCATTTTTTTCTTTTTTAAATCTAATTTTATATGAATTAAAAGTTATTTCAACTTTTTAATCTATTTTTTTTTTCATATAATATAATTGAAAATTACTTAAACTTTTTAAAATCTATGTTCACAATATAAGAAAAGTCGAATTGCCTCCGGGTTTTATTTCTACATTCATGCATTAATTTCAAGTTTCATCTCAAATTTAAATCTTTACATATGCGTTTCCATGCATCACATTTTATTATTTCCAATTCAGATTTTTATAGTCATAGAAACTGGCATGACATCATTGAAAAAAAAAAAAAACAAATAAAAAACAAAATCGTTACACTGTGAAGTAATAAATACATTTAGATAATAAAGATATAGTTAAAGACAAAAGAGATACTGTGCACAATAATCATTAAATGATCATCGACCAATAAAAAGTATACTGAATAGTAGGTATTGTGCTGCATATCAGGAACTATCAGGTTTATTTAACCTAACGACCTGCCTAAGTTTATAGGAGAACAAATAAGAGGCGTGAAGTATGTTTAGTCCAGCAGGCAGGAAGTTAAACATCAACCCGGATGCAGAGCATCTGCATATTTTCATCTTCCTCTTATACAATTTTCATTACAATTCCCACCCCCGTTGAAACAAAAAAAAAAAAAAAAAACAAAGTTTGAAACAAAAAAAAAAAAAAAAAAAAAAAAAATAGATTTAGTAATTTATAAAGCGATACTTTTCGAAGAATTCAATACTTAACGATTTATTTTTGAATGGTAATTTAATCTTCAAATATTAACAACTCTCCAGTAATAGCACAGAATCGTGTTTTGAAGTAACATTTCAAAAATACACCAAGTTATTTTACCATAAAGGACATCGTGGTTCATTAAACAGAAATGACAGGTTATATAGGAAATTCTTTGTTTGGGATATTATTTATCGAAACTGGCGTTTGTCCAATGTATTAAACAGGAAAAAGTTCTATTCAAGGACATAATTGAATTCCGCAATTTATTACAATATATGTGTGGTTTGATATAATAATTCATTTAGGATCGTATAGAATTTAGTGTTGTTGATAGGTCAATAAGAAATCGATATAAAAATAATTGGATAATTTATCAACTTACCGTAATTTTCGTGCAAACTAGACATTTATAGAATCAGATAGGCCAATGGAATATAGAGTAAATGAGGATATAGACCTACATAACTTTGGAAAATAAGTTAATTTTCTTTCTATACATGCTTTATATGCAGGCAGGAAAAAAAAATTTATTCGATTTGTATCTGTTTTATTAGAAAATACATTGAAATGTATCATATAAGTAAAATAATATTTGTTAAATTAGAAACAAATTTAACAGTAGGCCTACATCTATTTGTATTTATATTAAATGTCGATAATTTGGTCTTACTTTATAATCCCATTTAATGATTACAATTTCATATTTAATAAAATAAAATTATTATCTTGACATTAAAAAAACAATAATAATAAATTCAATTTATCTATATTTTTATATTTAATCGAATGGTTGAATATTTATGTCCTCGTAGTTAAAAATAATTCGTTGTTTATCTACATTTCTCATAATAAAATATAGATGAACTTTTTAAATCACTTATATCATTTTTTTCTTTTTTTAAATCTAATTTTATATGAATTAAAAGTTATTTCAACTTTTTAATCTATTTTTTTTTTT
>NW_019384422.1:183281-245684 GCF_000671375.1 Centruroides sculpturatus | reverse complement strand
AATCTTTTTTTTTCTCTGTTATAAAACACATCAAATTTTATAATTAATTAATATAAAAGTAAACATTTTCCTAAAATTATCTATTAAAAAAAAAACATTATAAGGTAAAGTATTGTTTTTATACTTTAAGAAATTGAAAAAAAGGGGGGGGACTAAAATTAGAAATAGGTCCTTAATTACGTCAAAAATTAAATTTAAATTATTATTATTTTAAATGTAAATTTATATTTTAATTTTAAAAAGTATTAAAGTTAAATATATTTAAAATATTGTTTAAATAAATATATTGAAGGTAGGTAAGTATAGAGAACTTTTTTTTAAACGTTTATGTAAATTTCACAATAAAATGTTCTTTCATAAAAATTTTAAAACTTATTCACACTCAGATTGGTTTATAAAGTAAATGGTAATATATACGGATTTTTTTTTTCTTTCTTTGTGAAAGAACGCTGAAGCGAAACAAACTTTTTTATATATATATTATACAGTCGAGTGGTAAAGATCATTAAGAGGCCCTTTTATAGCGGATACTCCAGAAACGATTAAAATCAACGTTACTGAAGTTCACAAAGACCGCAATCTAAAAACGTTAGTTGGGGGGGGGAAAACTGCATATTTTCGAGATATCCCTAGGAGGCATAGGTTAAGAAACTATACAATAGGTACAGAAAGAGACAAAGCCCTGCTGGCCCTCATTCCACTGACCCCTTCACGATATCAATAGAAACGTTAACATGGTATTTACCGTCAACCCCAGGCATTTAGTCGTTCAATAATGTTATAAAGATACCACAAACAATTTAGTTTATTATGCTATCTCTCTATTTTAGACATAATCAAGATTAATTTTATAGCTATTTTTGTCTATTCATCCAACTATGAATCACTATTTATATTTTTTCTATGTCTACAATTTATAAAATTGTAAACAAAAGTCTATTTTTAACATTTTAAGTAAATAAATTTTAAGTTTGTTAACAAAACGTTATGATGATAATATTATAATTAAAGAATTTAAATTAATCAACACGTTTTCTCTATTAATGGTAGCTTTATTAATAATTATATTACAGACATACAACTTAGACATTCTAAATTTTACTCGTATATTATAATGAAAAGTGCAGTCAACCATGTATTTAAATTGTTTGTTTTCTTAGTTAATGATGTAAAAATATATAATTAATTTTCGTTATTATTATTATTATTATTTTAAATAATGAAAATACAATGGTTTAAGAAAGAAAGAAAGCATTTACTGTCTAACAATGACTGCCTTAATAAAGATAGTTATTGCTTTAATAATGTCTTACAAACATTATATTAATAAAAAAAGCTGCTAAACATTTTATAAACATTTAATTAAATAAAAGTGGCTTCAATTTGAAATATATGCAAGTTCGTAAAAACAGTTTTAAGTTTTAACAATGAGGAATACATCTGTATTGTATTTCTCATTTTATTTATAATATTATTTGCTATATATAAACAGTTTAAAATTTAATATTCAAATAAACACAATAAAAAAAAAGCTATAACTTTATTAATTTTAATATAAATAATTTAAATTATATGAAAAACAAATATAGTATTATATAATATATAGTCTACTGTACAAATAATTCACATATTGTTTAAACTAGAATAGTCTAGTTTATATATATAAATATATATATATATAGCCTATATATTTTAATACAAAATAGCTTTAGATTTAATGATTTAGTAAGCTTTATAATAATGTTTAATAATTTTAAACTCTAATAGAAAACTAATTATAACTGAAAATGTTATATGATATTACAGTATATATCAAAACTATAGGCCCTATAAATAGATATACTGTAAAATGGAATGACTGATTTTCCGGAGTGTCTTTGATCCTGAACGTAATTTCCTCTCGTTGCAACTACAGATTTGAAGATTGAATTTTTAACACATAAAAGTTGTAAACAGCATGGTGTAACAGAAATAATATGAAGCAAATTTACATATGATTAAAAACATCTTACTCACATGTAATTTTATTCTGGGAACTGTAAACTATTAATATGTTAATATGATTTTACAGTATGCAATTTGAACTAATGTTAAATATTGATTTCTTTTTAAATATTAAAATAATTTAATATTTATCATGGAAATCGTAAAAAAATATTTAAAAAGCGTAAATTTTAATTAAGGAATTAATACAGATTACTTAATTCATTATCCTAATTTAAAAAAAAAACACACACACACATTTTTAATATCTTTAACAGCAAAAACTATTAAAACAGATTAAAAAAAACCCCATCAACGTTAGCTATTTTAATTAAAATATCTTTAGCTATACTTAGTTTAAATATAAAAAGAAAATTTAAATGAAAGCCAGTAGATATTTAATTTTTTTACATGGATAAATAATAAAATATAATGATACGTTGCAGATGATAACCATATCTTTAAAACAAGATTTTTTTTTTATTTTATACATTAATTAAACCATAAATTTTCATTTTATAAATTTAATTATAAACAATTTTTTAATCTCTGTAGAATTAAATTAAATTTAAAAAAATATATATATATTTATTTTTATTTTGTATGCATTATTAATTAAAAGGACAACATTTTACTTATACTATAGTGAGTCAATGAACATTCAATACGTATTTTTATAACATTGATTAAACGATAGAATTTAAGTAATTTAATTTTATAAAAGCGTTTTTACTGATTGATTTATAACTCCCCTGCAGCTTTTGTAATCGAGATTTCATCTTGAAATCATTTACTAATGTTTTAACGCTTCGAGTGCTATTGTAAGTGAAGTGCCTTTCTTACAGAATAACTGTACTCGAAATTGTTGATAAGTAACTATCCATAACGTATTATATTCTGTACTTATGTAATGAAAACAACTCTTAAAAGTGTGATATTTTTGTAGAGAATTTTGAAGTGGCATCTTAATAACAGCAATTTTTCTAGAGAAAAGTAATAACAGGTTTCTCAACGTGTCTACTTATCTCAATGGATTATTTTTAGAATGAAACAATTTTATTAGAACAGTTATAGAAATGTATATAAAAGGCATCGATTTGAGTTTCCCCCTTTTCTATTTTTAATTTTATTTTATGAACAAAATGAAGATGAATGATAACTTCATTCCATTGTTTCTCGTTGATGAACAATAGTCGTAGCTAAAATCTTATCGGTCAATTGTGTCATACGGTATCAGAAATAGTCGAAAAGAATAGAAAATGTTAAATTTGTGGACTCATTTTACACTTCAACATTTGTATTAATTGAATTAAATTGGAGCCAAAGACATTTTAAGTGTACAAAAGTCTACATTTAAGGGACAACGTTCGAAAAATATCTAAACACATCTACTAACCATCCGTAACATTACTATTGCGTGCTAACATAGAAAATAATTTTTATACATGTTTCTTGATAAATATAATTAGACCTAAGTTTAAAAACTGAATATTACTTATTTTCACATTTTTTATACTGCCATACGTCAATTGTAATGTTTATTTTCACCATTATCATTACAGCATTGGCTCGATCCAACAAAACCTATCAGGAAACAAGTTAAAGGTAAAAAAGAAACTCTATTTTTTTTTTTTTTTTAATTATTATTCTTTTATAAGCTTAATTGATAATAATAAAGATTACAAACTTACGTAAATTTAATCGATTATTATTGTTAAAAGTTCACTTTTATGTTAGAAGTTATGTAAGACTGATATTGTCACACACGTACAATGGATAATCAATGCTCTCCAGCTGTGTTGATATATTATATAAAGCTACAAGAGCTACTACTTTCATTCCTTGCGAAATGACTGTACAGGAATACTGTCTATACCAAACTGGAACCATGTAGAGCTAGCTAATCATAAAAGAACAGCATGAATTCTATCGTTCTTTACATTATAAAAACCAATTCTTATCTTTGTGTAGGACGTTATAGAACGTCCTACACAAAGATAAGAATTGGTTTTTAAAGATAACAAAAGTAGAATTTGGGTTTCGTATGAAAAAATAACCAGAAAACTCCTCCACGTGTCGTTATTTTACATTATTAATATATTTTAGTATTGATAATATTACACTGTTCGATTTACTGATTTTTTTTTTTTTTTTNAGAAAGTGATTATAAAAATTTATTTCCAAAATAATAAGGGTATAAATGAAATCCATTCTGTAATAAAGAATATTTCACAGATTCTTTCTCAAACTGTATCAAAATCATTGCCCTTTAAGTTCACAATGTTTAGCTTTAATTTACTTATTGTTTTAATAACTACAGAGACAAAAAATATCACCATAAATTTTCATAGAATTTTAAAAATTGAGTTGCCTTTTATGATGGTGCACGTTTGATTTTTGCATGCAAATTATTGTTCTAAAATTAAACTTAGTGTGTATAAATGATATAAATAATCATATATCAGATCTGAATGATGCAAACTGACAAAAGCTAAATTTTAATTAATAAAAAAATACCAGAATAATTTTCTGTCAATACTACACTTGGGGAATAAATAAAACTTTTCACTATAGTACGTTTAAACGAATTGATTGATTAATTAAAGTTTTTGTTATATTTGAAACTATTTTTTTTAAATATTATTTTGCAGGGGCCAAACACCAGCACAAGCTGAATTAAACTATCTTCAAAAAGCCAAATGGTTAGAGATGTATGGAGTGGATATGCACACAGTTTTGGTGAGTATCAAATATCCTGTTTTAGTTATTGAAATAGACAAACTGTTAGTTTGTTCCACTTCATTAGTAGTGAGGGAAGCTTCACAGGAGGTTTGAGATTTCAATAATTACTAACACGTGTATGGTTCAAGGATGAGTTTACCAATTGATTGATGTGTATTTAATAGACGTGTAGATTACACGAAATAATTGACATGTATAATGAGAACACTATCTTTAGTTAAGTACAAAAATGGTAAACATGTGTTAACCAAGAATAATGGAGCGTAAATTAACAATAAAAACAGTTTTAAACAAAGTCGTATCGATTGGAGATAAGCCGATAACTATTTTCTTTAAAAGCAGTTTATAATAACGAACAAAGCCTTAACTGTTTAATATTAAATGGCTTTCTTACTCATGCATATAAACATATCAATTCTATTTTTCTTATAAGAAACAATGTAGATAAATTTAATATTTAAAATAGTATAATTTTAAAAACTTTTAAATATAAAAAGCAGAATTCCATTTATCAGAGATCAGCTTAGTTAAAAATGAATATAATGGCTCGGAGCCAAAATGATGGCAGATTGTCACCAATCAAGAGTGGCATGCTAGATTATGATTGACATATGTCAAGTGTTTGTGGTATTTCTCTCACATTTTTTTTCCCCCTGATTATTTAATAAACAGTTCTAGAAATTTTATTTGTTTAACTTTTTGCTTACATTCTATACATTTCACATTGCTTATAAGCTGACTTGTGTCCTATTTCTTGCAATAGCTTGGCATTAAGCCTTACATTGTTTTCACTTCACTTTTCATGTCTTAAATGCTGTAAACTGCATAAAGACAAATGCTTTTTATAATGGTCACCTCATTTATAATTTTATATTATAAATGAAATTTTCTCATCAAGCATGACGGAATACTTTTTATGAGAAAGTAGAGATTGAAGAATTGAGAAGAGTAAATTTCAATAAATTCAAGAGTTGTTTTCAGTTCAATATTTCTACAAATTAAGTAGTTTGTTCTATCTATTGTATCATAAAGAGCAACAAAAAATTTTACCTGAAGTGGACCAAAAAAGGTAGGAGTTATAGAGAATTCACCTACACACACAAACAGATTTAGTCCTTTAAATTATTAAAATAATATAAAAGTCTTTCTTTATACACTACATTCTGAGTAAACACTCTATTGTCTTTAAAAATTTCCTTTGATAAAACAAAGATAATTGTATGTACTGTATGTTAGCAATAATGCTTTCTAAATAACAGGCTCGTTAGACCATTACTTCTGATTGAACAATAGAATGTCACACGGTCACTATGGAATAATTTTTTAAAAATTTGTTATAGAAGTGACATGATAAGGCTATCATTTTTCAAAGTTTACATTTAATGAAGTAGATTTAAAATATGCCATTTGCCAAAATATTTAAAAATGCAACTTAAGGGAAATTTCCTCATCACGCATGAACATCATGTGGTCACTGACAACACTGCAACGTAAATCCAATCACCAATTTCAAATCGATAAAACATTTATTCTATAGCTAATATTTCCGCAAAATAAGTAGCCTATAATTCCATCAGAACGTAAAATGAATATAATCAAAATTTCATCTTAATTAAACAGAGATTGCAAGAGTTATAAGGAATTCACATATAAATGACAGCTTTTATATTAGTAATAAAATTTANCCCCCCTATAACACTGTTGATAATTCCGTTTTATATGAATTCCATGTTGTACGAGTCACTTAGATTTTACAAATACGTGAGCCGTTCACAGCCCAGCACATGTATTTGTAAAATCTAAGTGACTCGTACAACATGGAATTCATATAAAACGGAATTATCGACAGTGTTATAGGGAGGGTCGACTGTACAATCTAATCATATTTTTGAATCATCGTATATGATTATTTTATATTTTCCATAGAGTCTGAATTACTAGCGAGTAAATTAATGAGTCTAGATTCTTGTCAAGCTTCTTCTAAACAATTACAAAAGATTTCAGGAAGTGGAACTAGTTCTAAAGATATAAATGCTATTCAGAATAATCAAATGAAGATGAACTGTGTAGGAAATAGATTGATACCACCGGAACAAATGAAGTGCAATATTTTAAAAGCTAAAATTGAAGAAGAATTGAAAAAAAATACAGTCAATTGTAAGTTTAAATTTTGGTTGGAATATTTTACGTAAAATTATTTTATTACCGTTTCAAAATTAAAATTAAACAAAACTGTTTACATTAAAGGTGACAAAGTTCTTCCATTAGTTTCTTCCGAAAATCCTCCAAAACAAATAATTGATGAAATAAATATGGGATCTAAAAAAATGAAATTATGCTGTATTCAAAGCAGGTATGATCACAATATGATATTTTACCCGTCCATATACTGTATTTATTATTAAATTAATATGGATAATTTAATTTAGGGATTCATTCATTTCTGATGTGCCAAATAAATCTTTATTGACTTCAGACAGAGATGCTGTAACATGGTAGGTTTTGATGAGTTTATCATAAACATAAATAAAATTATTTTCAGTATAAATCATAAATTTTTTTCTCAACTTTTTCCAGTGATACTTGCATAAAAGCAAGAGGATTCACAAATGATACTCAGTCTCTTTCATCTATGTCTGACAATCAATTTTATTCTGTGGTAAGATATCTATAAATATCAGAAAGTGATTATAAAAATTTATTTCCAAAATAATAAGGGTATAAATGAAATCCATTCTGTAATAAAGAATATTTCACAGATTCTTTCTCAAACTGTATCAAAATCATTGCCCTTTAAGTTCACAATGTTTAGCTTTAATTTACTTATTGTTTTAATAACTACAGAGACAAAAAATATCACCATAAATTTTCATAGAATTTTAAAAATTGAGTTGCCTTTTATGATGGTGCACGTTTGATTTTTGCATGCAAATTATTGTTCTAAAATTAAACTTAGTGTGTATAAATGATATAAATAATCATATATCAGATCTGAATGATGCAAACTGACAAAAGCTAAATTTTAATTAATAAAAAAATACCAGAATAATTTTCTGTCAATACTACACTTGGGGAATAAATAAAACTTTTCACTATGAATTTTCAAATGATTTTAATTGATCATTTTTTTAATCATTAGGGTAATAAGATTAACCAATCCAACCAATATATTATCTGTTAATGATAGTAAAAGTTTATATTTATATGTTCCAAATCATTATCTTCCTTATATATTCAAATTTGTTTACTATTACATTAATTAAATTTGCACAATTTATTTATGTTTGCTTTAAAATATATGTAAAAATGCTAATAACAAATGTATTGTACAAAGTATTCAATAATATGGCATTTTTTTCATTATAATTTCAAAAAACTGTCATCTTTGACATTTAAAGTTTTTAACAAAATATACACTTTAATAATTATTCAGCATTAAGAAATATTCAAAGACTAATATAAAACTCAACAACTTACTCCATTTTTCTCATTAATATTTATAATCCAAGCACTTTAGAACATTGCTAATCTTTATAGGTGAAAATTCTGTCAAAATTAAAAATGTTACACTTTCTAAAAAAATATTTCAAAAGTTCTTTAATTCTGAGATTAATTCACAACCACAAGATGAGAAAACAAAAATCAAAAGCACTTAGATTTTAATGTTTAAATTCACTCCAATAAAGCATACTTAATCAATTTAATAAAATATACGTTACTGTATTTTACATATTTTTTAGTATGTATTAATTACCATTCAATCTGAATTCATATTTAATTGCATATATTAGATAAGTACAATACATCATTTTACAATTGAATGAACCTATGGTTATACAGAAGTCAGCCATGGGAATTTAACCCTATCCATAAAAATGTCAAAACAATAAAGCATAAGAATCTCCTTTAATTTCCATGCTGGGAAGTAAAAGTCATATATTTAAATACAAGTAATTTAACTATTCAGTAACTTATTTAATCTCTCTTTCATATGTTAATTTCTAAATATTTGTCTTTTGCAATTCTCTGTAAAGTTTTAACTAAATAAATTATGTTAATTGATACTGAATGTGTATTTTATACAGGAAACGTCATTTGCGGGTGTGAATCCAGTGACTCGTGCTGTTTCTTCAGTTAGTTCCCAAACAATTTCAGTGCAAGCCCTGAACAGACCAACCTGCAGTAGTATGAATTCCCAATTATCTCCCTGGCATGTTATAGATGAAGGAAAATCTCTGAGATCTACTAATTTGAACTGTAGAACAATTATGACAACAGAACTTTGAGAATAATTTTGTTCCATCCGTAGAGAATTTGTACAAATTTTTATATAATAAGTTCTAACTATATTAGAACATTCCAAGTTATTTAAATTCAAATGCTGAGTTGTGATAAAACAGTTTATAATTGTTTTCAGTATAAAACTTCTGAACTTTTGAAATAAATTTTACAATTTTTATGAATAATTATGAAATTTTAAACATGTTTTTATTAAGGCATAACATTATATAATTTGACTTCATTTATTAAATAGAACACAGTATAAAAGTATTGTATTGTATATACGATATTACTTTAACTGATTAATATAGAAATAGTTTTGAATTTCTGATTGTGTGTGTGTGTGTAAATAAAATCTGAAATTCAAAGTAAACTATTGCATTCAAAGCAATAAAAATAATTGCAACATTAAAAAAAAATTTATGCCAAACAGGAAAAATTGGCCTATTCCAAATTATAGAAGTAAAATTTCATTTCTTTTAATTGAGAGCAATAAATTAAATCCAAATTTTTTTTGTAAATCTCTCTACAGACATTGTACAATATAATTTGAGTTTTTATTTTTGTACAAAACATTTTTAAATTGGCTTCACTAATAATAATTTTTTAAAAATTCAAAAATTAACATTTTAAACAATAAATAGAGGGGAAAAAAATAACAAATCAAATTTAGATTATGTAATATGAACTAAACGTTTTTTAAATACAGTAATACCTTGACTTATGCAAACCCGGAGTTACGCGATTTTCAAATCTCATCGATTCGTCTTTTGTTTGAGTGCCACGCAACTCTTGATTACTCACTTCCCCCACAGCTTACATGTTCGGACGTGCCACACAGAATCGACTCATAGCTACAATTTATTTTGTGTTATTTATTTCAGTGTTTGTTATATCTACAGAGACTTGAGAGACTATGTGGTGATTTCTTGTAACCGTGAACAAATCAAAAGACGAGATAAGATTAACGAGAACATTTATTAGCTTACATACATCCGACTTGGATTTTACACAAATTGCGAAATTATACCAGACTTACGCGAATTCGACTTACGCGGTTATTGCTCGGTCCCACCTATCGCGTAAGTTCGGGGGTATTACTGTATTGAAATTTACACCACAATGAATGAATTTAAAAACAATTAATGAACGTTTTATTTGAAAACAGTTAAAAATTACATTTCAGTGAAAGGGAGCAAATATTACATAAGAAAATATCAATTTACAATTAATGTAAAAGATAGCACCATAAACAGTGGGTTATAAAATATAATTAAAATTAAATAAACATGTGAATATCATATCACAAAAATGATATCAGTGGATATAAAAAAGATAGTTCAATCTCTCATTAAATGACCTTAACATCTAACTTGTCTATAAATACAATTTCATTATACAATGTCCTGTTTATATATATACACAGTTTTACAATCTCTATTTGTACAAAAGCTACACAAATTTCTACTTTATTCTTGCAATTTATAAAACCTTCATAATTTAAATCACCTTCACATTGTGTTTGTATTATACATTGCTCTGTAAGAAAGGAAATAGGTTTTTAACAATTTTGGTTAACATAGCTTGTATAAATACAAAAAGTAATTATCGGATTCAAAATACTGATTATAATAATACAAATAATTGATATCATAGTGAAATAATAATGAAAATCATATCCTATGATAAAATAGCTAAGTGATAAAGTACAACAAAACAGATCATTGTGTGAATTAATCAGATCTCACAGAAATTGTCTTCTGCATACAGCTAAATAAACAAAAGAATTATAATAATCAAACAGAATACATACATAAGTAGGGTATTAAATTAATTACAGGTATTATATTCTAATGTAATTGGTTCATTAATTAATAAGCATCTTAAATAGTTTAATATGATTAAAATCACGAAAAATTTTACCCCTTATTAAATTACAGTTTTGTTCATAAATAAGAAAAACTACAGAAATATTAAGACATGACTTTTTAATTGCAACTTATACTGGTGGTATTATTTTAACTTATAAAAATACTACATGCACCCAAATTTAAAAGATGAAATGACTAGTATTGTATAATTATTATAAACAAAATTTTCTTAAACATACTGTATACAAATGAAACAAAATACATTGTCACATTAAGAATAAAATTTCCATTCAAAAATCAGATAGGATGTAACAAATATTAAAAATTATTTTCTTACATAATTATTACTTACATTATACAATAAATTTTAATTAATTTTATATACAAATATAACATCCAAATGATTTTTAACACAAAAAAGAAACCTTTATTTTAGTATAATCTGGAAAGATATATGTATATGATATCATATTATACATAAATCAATTTTTTCCCCATAAAATATGAAAAATACCCGTATATTTTTCTGTAATAATTAACCTGATAGAGAAATTATACATATTAAGATTATATTCAATTGTCTTGCTATGAACAGCGTAAAATCAAAAAATATAATAAAACTTAATCTCAAAGGTGAAAATCTCAAATGATAAAATCAGAAAGTTACATTTACCAGTTTAAAGTTTCCTAGATTATTATTTTACTAAATTCAAACAGTAATCTTAAATGCTACTGAATGTTAACTATGCTTACATTAATTAGCTATAGTCTATAAAAACTTCAAATCTATCAACCAATTTTGCAAATAAATTCCTCATTGTTATGATGAAATGTGCACATTATTTATATCTTTTTAACAGAACTGCTTCTGTTGAAATAGAATTATTCTGAAATATAGAAATGGTCATAATCTCCACAACATTAATTATTCTACAGATTGCAGATATAACCAACTTAGCAATCCACATTAAAACTGCCCTAATTCTAAGTTCACATAGATGCATTTAAAATTCTAATTTTTTTCTTATAAATTCTAGTATGACAGTTTCATTAGTTTACTATTCAACAATATTTTTATTCTTAAGTCATTCTAAATATTATCTTTTACTGAGCTGCACAAAATTACTCAGTTAATTTAACTAGTTTTAAAAATTAGAAAGTTATGCAACTTTCTAATTTTTTAATTTTTTCAAAAGCCTAAACATCAAACAAAAGGTTTAATTTAAATTCTAAAACAAAACCAAACTGTTTAAAATGTTTCAAGTTAAAATAAATATTCTATAGGAATTAAAATGAATCCACAATAATTTATAAAGACAAACTTTAAAACAGAAGTTTTACAAAGTTCCATTACTATGTTGGCAATTCATATTTTTATTATATGTTTATAACAAAATAAACAGTTTAAAATATTTTAGCATATTAGAATTTAAAATGGCTGTGTTTATCTTTAATCTGTTATGTTGTTTTATATAATATATATATATATATATATTTTTATAATCATGGAATAGTTAAAATTTTAAGCTTCTGAAAAACTGAAAACAAGATTGTTCTTGAATATGGATTCATTTTATTGTGAAAATGTTTGGCATTTAATTTATACTGAAAAAGCATATGTTTGATAGAAAAAAATAAAATTTCATTACACAATATCAAATAGTTTCAAAATAATAATTTTCTGTTAATAAAATAATATTTTATTTATTTATATAAATAAATATCTTAAAGATTAAAATACTCTCTTAATAAGTAATCTCTATCAGTTTATTTTAAATAGAGAGATTCATATTTTTTGAATAAAATAATTTATGGAAAGCAATATAAAAATGTAATACATTATGAAAGAAGCACTACATAACTTGATTTGTGTGGGATCATTGTTTGGGAATGACAATGTACACCAAAATTAAAACTAGTTACAGATATTAAAGTTTGAAACTATAACATATAATATAGCTGATTATAAATCAAATTATTATTATTATTATTATTATTATGAAATGATTTAACTGTGGCATTGTTAAATGGCAGTTTCAAAATTTCAGTGTTTAAATACATACTTGTAATAAACAATACAAATGATATGCACTAAATAAAAATTAGAATAAATTTTAACAAATTTCAATTAAATCTCTAGGACATTATTGTATATCCATTTATTTGTATATATATACAAAATTAACTACAGTAGAGCATCGATTATCTGAAACAATTTGGGACTGGGGTTGTTCGGATAACTGATCATTTACAAAAAAAAATATATTAAACAAAACTGTACTGTATATAATTTGTATCATGTCTTACAAATACATATTTTACATAATGTAATACATTAAACTAGGCCTACAGTTCAGTTTGGCAGGGAGGGGAAGAGTACTGCAATGCCACAGCCCTAGGAGAAATTTGAATTTGCTGACTGGAACACTTTCGGTTGATTGGTATTCAGATAATCGATGCTCTACTGTAAAACTTAAATTGTTAGAACAAATTATTAATGACAAAATTCAATTGTTTTAATAGACTAGATTTATATACAAATATAAATTTTTCAGTTACATTATTACCTATCAAAAATCAAAAGGTAATATATAAAAAAATTAATATCAGAAGTCCTAAGTTGCTATTAAAATGTTATATTTTGTTTGAGAATAATACTGGGTGTTCTACTCAAAAGTACCCAATTTTAATTTGCCATAAAAATGAATGGTTAAGACATAAAAGCAACAAATGGTATCTGGTGAGAAAACTCAGTTTTATAAAGATTTTTTTTTTGTACTGAAAGATGGTGCACAGGTTGAATTGTGAGCATAAAATTATTGTCCAGTCATGGAGAAAGTGCATGTTGTGGGTCTGGTATGCCCAATAGTCTGGCTGCCAAGATCTCCTGATCTGACCCATTAAATTTCTTTACGTGGGGTTAGATGAAAGATAGTTTCTGAAATGTCAATCAGAGAATTCCAGGATCTTTGGGAGTGCATCATAGGAGCCATTGCCACAGACATGACACACTGCAGTATACTTAGCAGAAAATTGTCTACCACTTTGATGTTGTCACTGTGTGCTCCTGCAGTCACTGTGACTGCTGGAGCACACAGTGAGATGTGGTTATTTCTTCAATGAAATTTGATGAGTTTTTCTCTGATATAAACTCTTTGGTAAAGTTTTATCTTTAACTGTTAATTTTTATAGCCATATCAAATTGGGTACTTTTGAGTGGAACACCCTGTATTACAGTACAAATGTCAATAACCATATATAATGTTTTGTGTATATACATGTAAAATCATTGTCATTCAATACTATATATATATATACACATACACACACACGGCATATTGTCACAATTGACTTATAGAATGTATATGTTTCAAAGATTTGGCAAAATGCATATGTTCTGTTAATGCATGGGGTTTGGACAAAGTTGTCTTATGTTCCACAGTTTAAGTAATATTTATGTCTACACAGTAGCAGTTTCTTAGCTGTATTTTTACAGAGTCCTGAATGACATACATATGCAAGTAATGTTTAACTTAAAAAATACAAGTTAAAGTAAAAAGATAAAAATAAAAATTTGACAAAGAAAAATAAAAGGAAAGTGTGATGTTATCAAAGAATACAGAATACTGAAAAACATTAAAAACAGAAAATCAATTTAATTTTCAAAAATAGATAATTAAAATTTTTCTTAACATATGAGGAGAATTTTGGATTTTCCTGATATGTTAAGAAAAATTTTAATTATCTATTTTAATATAGTTCAATCAAAAATATTTAATTGTATTATTTCACAAATGTTTAACCTGCTAAAAAGTATTTAAACAATAAAATAGTTTTGAAAAATTAAATTATTTTTTATAGTATGAATTTTTAAAATGATGAAAACTTCAGTTTATATATTTTGCATTTTTAAATAATAAGTACTTAACATTAATAATAATGTATCATCCTCTTCATGATTTATTAATTAAATGCTGAAATAATTTTTTTATGTATATGCAATGCTTTAAATTTGCATATGTACTGATTGAAATAAAATGTAAAACTAAACAATAATTATTAATACACTACAAAAGATCATGTGAATCACTAAAATATTATCTGGTAGTTTTTTAAATTCATAGATTATTCTGATTATAGAAAATTTGGATAATTGTAAAATTAAAATAAAGTTAGCATTTATCAAAATCATTATAATTAAAATGACAAATAATTTAATCTCCGACATAGCAAAAAATGACTATTAATACAATTTTTATGATAAATACTCTAGTAATACACTATTATAAAATATTTAAATATAAAAAAATTGACTCTTTCGACAAAAAATAAATTATTCTTGATGTCTTTTATTTTCTCCTTCTTCTTCATCATCATTCTGCAAAAGAAATAAAAACTTCATTAAAATATAATGTAAAGTGATCACAAACACTTAAAATAAATTCTGTAAATATGAAGGATTAAAAAATATGAAAGGTATCAGAAATAAAAAACCAGAACCTGTCATTAAGTTTTGATATTCTAATATGAATGTAAAAAAGAATTGATAAAACAATTAAAATTTTGATTCAATAGAGATCTAATTATATTTTAAATTTTTATTGAATCAAATTTGAAAATTAAAGATCTAATCAATAATTTTAAAAACTTTTAAATATAAAAAGCAGAATTCCATTTATCAGAGATCAGCTTAGTTAAAAATGAATATAATGGCTCGGAGCCAAAATGATGGCAGATTGTCACCAATCAAGAGTGGCATGCTAGATTATGATTGACATATGTCAAGTGTTTGTGGTATTTCTCTCACATTTTTTTTCCCCCTGATTATTTAATAAACAGTTCTAGAAATTTTATTTGTTTAACTTTTTGCTTACATTCTATACATTTCACATTGCTTATAAGCTGACTTGTGTCCTATTTCTTGCAATAGCTTGGCATTAAGCCTTACATTGTTTTCACTTCACTTTTCATGTCTTAAATGCTGTAAACTGCATAAAGACAAATGCTTTTTATAATGGTCACCTCATTTATAATTTTATATTATAAATGAAATTTTCTCATCAAGCATGACGGAATACTTTTTATGAGAAAGTAGAGATTGAAGAATTGAGAAGAGTAAATTTCAATAAATTCAAGAGTTGTTTTCAGTTCAATATTTCTACAAATTAAGTAGTTTGTTCTATCTATTGTATCATAAAGAGCAACAAAAAATTTTACCTGAAGTGGACCAAAAAAGGTAGGAGTTATAGAGAATTCACCTACACACACAAACAGATTTAGTCCTTTAAATTATTAAAATAATATAAAAGTCTTTCTTTATACACTACATTCTGAGTAAACACTCTATTGTCTTTAAAAATTTCCTTTGATAAAACAAAGATAATTGTATGTACTGTATGTTAGCAATAATGCTTTCTAAATAACAGGCTCGTTAGANCAATAGAGATCTAATTATATTTTAAATTTTTATTGAATCAAATTTGAAAATTAAAGATCTAATCAATAATTTTAAAAACTTTTAAATATAAAAAGCAGAATTCCATTTATCAGAGATCAGCTTAGTTAAAAATGAATATAATGGCTCGGAGCCAAAATGATGGCAGATTGTCACCAATCAAGAGTGGCATGCTAGATTATGATTGACATATGTCAAGTGTTTGTGGTATTTCTCTCACATTTTTTTTCCCCCTGATTATTTAATAAACAGTTCTAGAAATTTTATTTGTTTAACTTTTTGCTTACATTCTATACATTTCACATTGCTTATAAGCTGACTTGTGTCCTATTTCTTGCAATAGCTTGGCATTAAGCCTTACATTGTTTTCACTTCACTTTTCATGTCTTAAATGCTGTAAACTGCATAAAGACAAATGCTTTTTATAATGGTCACCTCATTTATAATTTTATATTATAAATGAAATTTTCTCATCAAGCATGACGGAATACTTTTTATGAGAAAGTAGAGATTGAAGAATTGAGAAGAGTAAATTTCAATAAATTCAAGAGTTGTTTTCAGTTCAATATTTCTACAAATTAAGTAGTTTGTTCTATCTATTGTATCATAAAGAGCAACAAAAAATTTTACCTGAAGTGGACCAAAAAAGGTAGGAGTTATAGAGAATTCACCTACACACACAAACAGATTTAGTCCTTTAAATTATTAAAATAATATAAAAGTCTTTCTTTATACACTACATTCTGAGTAAACACTCTATTGTCTTTAAAAATTTCCTTTGATAAAACAAAGATAATTGTATGTACTGTATGTTAGCAATAATGCTTTCTAAATAACAGGCTCGTTAGACCATTACTTCTGATTGAACAATAGAATGTCACACGGTCACTATAGAATAATTTTTTAAAAATTTGTTATAGAAGTGACACGATAAGGCTATCATTTTTCAAAGTTTAAATTTAATGAAGTAGATTTAAAATATGCCATTTGCCAAAATATTTAAAAATGCAACTTAAGGGAAATTTCCTCATCACGCATGAACATCATGTGGTCACTGACAACACTGCAACGTAAATCCAATCACCAATTTCAAATCGATAAAACATTTATTCTATAGCTAATATTTCCGCAAAATAAGTAGCCTATAATTCCATCAGAACGTAAAATGAATATAATCAAAATTTCATCTTAATTAAACAGAGATTGCAAGAGTTATAAGGAATTCACATATAAATGACAGCTTTTATATTAGTAATAAAATTTAATTATTTAGTCAATTTAGTTAAACTTATAGATATTCTATTTAATTTGGATTGGTTGGATTTGGGGTTTTTGGATACAAGGGCCATGATTATTTTTTCAAAAATGGGAAATTTTCATTAGCCATTGACAAAAATTCAACCCAGGGTGACATGCAACAAAGAGGAATTGACATTGGATAGGTTAACTTTGCCGAAAATGCATCATGGACGACCTTGTGTCATGGTTGACAAAGTTTGAACAATCACACTCAAAACCAGCAATACCAAAGAAGATTGGAGAATAAGAATAAGATCCACTGTGAGTGTCAAAGTAATCCCATTTAGTAGTGAATCTCCAAGACATAGTCTTGTCCCAAAAATAATGTTTTGTTACTATACTCATCAGGGCCGTGCAGTAGATTTTCTAAGTATGATGCAAGTCTTCGAAATGCCGCCTCTTATATGTTTTTTTGCCGCCCCTTATATAAATTATTAGTCTTATATAGGCTATAATTGTTATTATTTGGTGTATCTTACCAGGGCCATGTGGTAGATTTTCTAAGTATGATTCAAGTCCTTGAAATTCTACCCCTTAAATGTTTTTTATGTCACCCCCTCACGGTGCCGCCTGATGAAGCCGCATCTCTGCATCATAGCACAGCACAGCCCTGATACTCATCATTCTTTATGATGTCTAAAGTATTTCAGATTTAATAACTATATTCCAATAAAAATGATTTAATGCATACTATTAAAACTGAGTTCTTATTCTTACCACTGCTAATTGGCGACCAATACTTCCAATTGTTACACCACCAGAAAAAACAATGCAAGGTAACCAGGATTTTACATATAGAAAATCTCTTTCAGTATATCTATTAAATTAAAAAAAATATATAAGTATTACATAAATTCATAATTTGCTGTGAAATTTATTTTTTAATAAAAATAATTACTTGCAGACTCCATGATGAACAAGTAAATGAGTTATAAAAGTAGCAATTACAGCTATTGTTACACCCATGCCAAAACCACTTCTAGTGCGATCAAACCACCACCAAAGTGCAATTGATAAAACTGCTAAAGATACACTTAATTGAAGATGGCTTGAAAAATTAATTTTCTGAATTTTCTGTTAAGAAATTGTATAATTCAGCTATATTTATGTAGTTTTATATTATTTATTTTTATTGTTTTTATTTAAGATCTATACATATCTTAACATTTTATTTCATATATTGTATTTCTTATATTTCAATTAAAAATTTTAATATTTTGTGAAAATTCTTTTTCCACTTTTGGTTTGCAAGAAATAGATCATATAAATTAAAACTTTCTGAACAAAGAGAAAAGGATACAGCACTAGCATGGTTAATACCCACAAAAAGTGCAACACATCGCATAATTGCAGACCATTCTTGAGTACATACTTTTCCTTCACCCAACTTTCGATCTAGCCATGGGTACATAAGCCCAACTACAGCTGTAATAATATAAAATTATTAAAAATATATATTAATTAATATATTTTATGAGTTAAAATCATTACTCTTGAAAACTGATTTAGAATAAATCAATTTTTCAAGAGTAATGATTTCAATATTTAAAATAAATCAGTTCTAAAAAAATATAATTTTATTCATCATATTAACTATGGAGTTCTGTACTTGTTGCAATACTGGACAAAATAGGAACACTGCAAAGCATTTTTGTCCAATATGGCACAAGTATAGGACTCTATAGTTAAATGGAATGAAGTGAGTCTCCTCAGAACTATGAGTTCACCTTCGTTAGCAGAGCCAAAAAAAATTAAAATTTATAAATGTAAATTAAAAGAGATTGCATATGTGCCAGGAATGCAGATGGACTACCTAATGCATATAAATTATGCATAAAAAAATTAATATATAAGAATTCTTAGTCTGCACTTGACCACATATTTTAATGCCTTTTATTTTATTATATTATTTTATGTTTTAAATACACACACAAAATACTTTGAACAATGCTAATTTATCTGATTTATACAGTATTTAAATATGATAGTTTGAACGTTCCTTCATTAAAATGTTCCATTTTGAAAAGACATTCAAATTCAGTTACACCTGAAGATGACATATTACATTAGGGTAAAAACATTTGTGTTTGTTTAATAAAATGTTTCTCAACAACAATAGGTGTTTGATAGTTCATTAAGTATAAAAAGCTGTTTGTTTACCGGTTTTTGCTTAATTTCAATGCTAATTTTTTTGCAGCTAATAAATTTTAAATATACCACAATATAAAATAAATTATTACCATGATTTTTATAATGTGCTTTTTATATAAGCACATTATAATAATCAAAGACATATGTCAATTACTCTGTAGCTTATGAACAACTAACAACTGTCACTAATTACAAAAGTTCATTATGTTACTAATATTATCATTGTTTGTGATCTAAATGTAATTAAATGTTCCAGATATAATCAATTTTCAAACATTTGCAATAGATTATGAATATTCATAAATTCATAAAATAAAAATTAGAATTAAACATTGTCTTCTAATAATGCCTGATTAAATTTATTTTTGTTCTGAAAATTTTGTTTTGAAAGAAAAAAAAAATTTGATATCAGTTGTTTGTTCTTATAATAAAAACAAAGTATAAAATAAGGCCAATTTATTACACAATTAAGTAAATACAGTGATATTACTGAAATGCCATTTTATAACATGTTTACACAAATTTTGAATTTAATCTAATAAATAATTATACAATTAATGTTTTAAAATATATTATACTGTATCCAATTTTTCTATAAATTTTCTGAAATAATTTTACATTCTAGTATTAATTTATAGTTATACATCAAA
This sequence comes from Centruroides sculpturatus, assembly GCF_000671375.1. Taxonomy (NCBI): domain Eukaryota; kingdom Metazoa; phylum Arthropoda; class Arachnida; order Scorpiones; family Buthidae; genus Centruroides; species Centruroides sculpturatus. The sequence goes on along the minus strand of NW_019384422.1, from coordinate 225,252 downwards.
TGAAAAACTAAAACAACACAAGAACAAATAATAAAATTTGGATATGTTAGGCTCAGACTGAAAATGCTCATTGAATGAAAAAAAATCAACCAAAATGTGTTCTGACTTCTCAGACCCAGCCACGATATGAATTTTTGTTGTAGCCCTTTCAAAAATGTGCAGAACACATTTTGGAATATTCAACGAGTGATTATTGTGACATCATCACAATGCTGGGCTGCAATTTTTAACCATATTTTTAATTTATTTCATTTAAAATATATGCTCTCCACCTCAAATTAGTAGTGTCTTGTCCCTGCACATCATACTTTTCCTTTAACAACAGAGTTGTACTGCTTTCAGGGAAAACTTTTGAATTGAAATAATGTGACTTCCAGTTTGCATTGGAAGTTCATATATAGTTAATTGGGGCATCCTGCCACTAAGGTTTCCATATCTGGTTTTTGATTTCACCTATATAATTCTGTTCTCAAAATTAAGGAAAGAGACAGATGGATAATGGTGGGAATTTATGGGTCTACATTTTTTTTTTTCAAATTGCAGCCCAATAAGACCACAAAGTGAAATTTGTGTCATTTTCTTTCAATAATCAACTAAAAATGCAATCTGGCAACATGAAAATGCCACAAGTTGTGAAATTTTCATATGGATGCTTATTAATATAACCATAATGCAATATGATAAAATTGTATGTACGAAATAAGTAACAAATTTTTGCGTAGATATTTTTAATAAATTATTTATGTATAGCTTCCACCAAAGGATTAATTCTGAACAATGTTTATTATTAATTTTTATACTCAATGATAATTCCTGTTACAAAACATTATACAATTTAAAAGAACCATAGAACTGTATAATAAATGCAGTTCTATGGTTCATTTTATTTTATAATTCACAATCAAAAAGACAATTTGCCTCTAACTGTTTTGTTTAGAATCCTTAACAAAACTACATATGACACCTTAAAATCCTAGATGCCTTAAAAAAAGTATACATTTAAGTCAAATAAGAAATGTATTTGAAAGTCACTTTATCAATTGATTGCACATTTATACTCTTCTCTAACTGCACTTACAAATAACTAAACCTTAAAAACCTTTAAAATGAAGTATTTTTATTAACTCATCTAATGTTTTTGGTCAGTTAATTGACTTCCTTCAGGAAAGTAACAAAAGATACTGATTTTTACTGAACGAAAATTGTTTTCATTAGGTAAAAATCAAAATTTTTCATTTATTTTCTGAAAAAGGTCAATTAGCTGACCGAAAACGTTAGATGAGTTAATAAAAAGACTTCATTTTAAAGGTTTTTAAGGTTTAGATTGCAAATTTGTTTTCAATAATGACACTCCTACAAAGAGACCAACTCCAAACAGTTTTAAATTAATATTAGTAAAAAAAACAATAAGTAGGAGTTTCTGTCTTAGAAATTTAAGGTTTAGACATAAAAATTAATGAGCCTAACTGTTTATTTTTGATATAATTCTCAATGTAAATTATAAGATGATTTTATGATAAATAATGAAAAAAATATGTTACATTTTTTTTATCACATTGCATCGTGGCTGCATTAATAAGTGTCCATAATGCATTGTTGCATTTTCACATTGCCAGATCATGTTTTGGTTTATTATTGAAAGAATATCAACAGAAATTTCACTTTGTGGTCTTATTGAATATGCTAAAACGCATTGTGTTTTTAGTTTTGAAAGTGCCAGTACATAAAATTTGCACTGCAGCTGGATCTGAGAAGTTAGAACATGTGGTTAATTTTATCACTCAATGAGCATGTTTGGTCTTTGAGCCTTACAGATATATCTTTAAATAAGTTAACAAAACTAAGATAAGAATATTTCAAAATTATATTAAAATTTTGATCAATTAATAAATTTAAGAATTCAAAGTAATTATTTTGACAAAAAGTTTCAAAATGATTATATTGAGGTTGTTTATACAACAAATATCAATTATATTATTCTTATAACTTCTTAACAAATAAACTGTAAAATATTAGAGAGGTTGAGGCGCACGTTTTAAACGTGTACGTGTGACGTTCGGCGCCACTTTCCCGTAAGCCTAAAAGTTTGACAATGGTGTTTGGATAGTCGGTGGAATCACGCTCGACATTCCAAACACNTGAATATATTATGACAACAAAAATAACTGTTGCATATTTTATAAAAATTCTAGCAAAAAAATAGTAAAGCTTTTTTTCCTGTATAATTGTCTATATATAAATATTCTTATAATAACTGTCCATCTAACTTGTGAGGTAACTGCAGCAGTCGACCTAAATACCAATATATTAGTGGTGTTCAATATCATCAAATAATTGACTATTGATTTGATAACTTTCTAGTATCAAAGTTGAAAAAATGGATATTGGTTAATGTCATTATTAACATTTAACATTGACATTTAATTCCTGATATCATTAATAAATATCATATATTATTCCATTCAAATTATTTACTGTATATTTGTCATGACATTCCAATTTAACTAGTTTTATATAACTCTTAAAATCATGCTTTCCTTCCTTCTTAAAATATCAATATTTTTTTCCAGGAATTGTCCCTTCCAAAAAAAAAAAAAAAATATATAGAAAAACAAAAAAAAATCATTAAATTGGCAATTATTACAGGAAATATGGTACATGATATCAAGCTTTTCTTAATCATCAAATTATCTTTGATAAAGATATTGTACCCTTTGAAAATTCTTTTAATGATATGCTTCAAATTTGTTAGCTAATTTATAAACTTGAATTAAAAGTTTTATTACTGAGACATTGTCAGATTATCAACTTTGTTTCTCTTTTCCTTAAGACTTCAAAATTTAAGAGGGATGGGAAACACACAATGATCATATTTTAAATTGAATATAAACTTCATAGTTTATCCTTAAAGTCTTTAAAAAGGAAAGAAAAAAATATTTTGTTTCCTCTGAAATAAATTAAACTGCTAATTTAATAGTTTAATAATTGCATTTGTGATTATTTCACTCCTAATAAAACAGACTTAAATTTATTTATGTTCAGAATCATAATTATGATAGTTGGAGAAAAATAAAGCAATTGAAGAGAGAAAAATGATGTTATTACAATAATTTGTGTATTTTAATTAAAGTTTTAATGTTGAAAGACAAACAAATTAAAAATAATAACATCTATTTCAGTTGTTAAAAACAAATTTTGAAATAGTGGGTATAAACACAGACTACCATTATTTTAATACCATATTTAAAACAAGAGGCATAACTATTTGTATGTGTTGATGCTAATATTTCTGCTTATATGCATTAAGAGAACATACATTATTTTTAAAATAATCATTAACAACTGTAGTAAAAATGAAGACACTACCAATTACTTGACTAGACATGGAGACATTGCCATGTGTGTAATTTCTTGGCAGTAGAGCTTTCTTTCTCAAACATTGCATTAGAATGATGGTAACACACTGAAAATGCATCATACCATCTCTTCTTTAATTAAAAAATATAATTTTTTGATTTACTATTATTTTTAATCTACATGTCATAATCTCATAAAACTATTACATACCTCAGGATTTAATTTTGGGGGAGCAGAGTTGAATGGATAAAAATAATTCCAATAAAATTCCAATCTTAAGTAACCAGTAATTCATAAGTAGTTTAGAATTATAAGAGATGACACAATATAAATAAAAAATGAATTTTAATTAAGATAAGACTTTTGAAAAATTTTCTAGTATTTGTTTTCTTTTTTTCTTTAGAGGGTACCAAAACCTCTCCTTCTAAGTGCACCACTGATACACACTGTATATACTATGTTAATTACTTTAAAAACGTTTTATTGGTCATTCTTTAATCTATACTTAGACCAATTTCTACATATGTAAATATGATCAGATAATATAAAAGTTCTAGTCCAACAAAATAATAATAATAACTTACCCGAGGCTAATCCACAACTAGCCGGAACCCATAACGGCGACGACCAGGAGCCAAATAGCAAATTTTTCCCATTTAACGGCTGAATATGTCGTTGAACTTGTAATAGATTTAGAACAAGCGAAAACGACGCTCCTAACAGAAAGAGTAATCCCGCCCTTACACACAATTGGAAGGTAATCATATCACTAAAAAAAAAAAAAAAAAAAAAATCTATAAATTCTAATACTTTAAAATCCTTTCCAAAAATAAATTATGATAAATTTTTAATAAACAATTAAAATTTTGAGACATTTATATAAGCTAGTGGCATAAAATTAAAAATAAAGTATATAAATCAACAACATAATTATAGGGTTTCATTAAGTTGTTTAAATTCAGAAATTTCAATAATTATTATTGGCATATATTTCATATTAATATAAATTGCTATAACATTTTTATATAATAATTTATTAAAAATTATATAAGCCAGAACTATTTACAACATATAATATTTATAAAACTATAAAAACAAAGAGAATAATGCAATAATTTTATTGTTTGCATTGACTGAATATAAACAGATTGAAAATCTATAATTATATTGGATAATTTTTCTATTACAAGGTAAAATAATTGAAGGTAAAACAAAATACATTCATTTAATATAAGACCATATAATATTAATAAAGTAATATATTAAAACACACATAGTTTACATATTATATAGAATAGGAATAACCTTTTTTAATGTTAAAATGACTAACAAACTAAAAAAACATGATCTAGGACATAGCTTTAAGCTCTAATATATATATATATATATCACATTACAATCTATACTTACAATTCACAGCAATAATTACAGTAAAAAAACTACAAAAAACAAATGCTAAAATCGTTAAAAGTGTATATATGTAAGTTTAGAAAACTCGATTGTTGTCATAAAGTTGGAAGTTGAATGTTTGACATACGCCGGGTGGACATGACGCCATCTTGAAATGGTCTGACTAGTTCGGACCAATCAGCTGTTAGCTATCTCACGAGGTTTATTGTTATTTTTATCTTTCGATTTGTAAAAGAACCAATCGTTGGAGAGTTATCAGCTGATTGTGATGTCATAGAGTAAGAATGAGGTCACGAGATAGATGAAAGAAACAGAAACCGAAAGAGTGTTTTGTATCGAATTGAGAATTTTTTTTTTTTATTTTTGTAAATCTTGATATAGTAACATTAATTTAAAGTGAAGATTCACGTTTTAAGAATATATTCGATGTCATTGTATAGATAGTATTGTATATTTGTGTTATATCGTTCGCTACTAAATGTGAATTTTTCGGCTTCTAAGTACTCAGTTTGGCAAAATATAATATAATTTGCTTAATATAATCACAGATATTACTATCAGTCATTTACTCTTATCGGAATTAACATGCTTCAAGTTAATTATAACAACATTAAGTTTTATTAATCAGTTCGCCCATAAATCATATGTTCTATGTAGGCTATTTAAAGTTTAAACTCCTCCCCTTAGTGGTAAGATGTGGTCTTAGTCCCATTTCGAAAAAACCAGATAGAAATTTCAAGATCCTCCTCTTTGAAAAAGTTATATAATGCTATAGAAACAAAAAAATACATCGGAGGAAATAAAATTTAGATACACAAGCTACTTGAGTTATATTTTGTTATATTTTTAACTATTATAAAATGGCAAAACCTTTGAGAGTAGAGATGGATTTTATGAAAGATTGTAAATGCTAATAGCGAGGTTGAAGCCAAAGTTTTAAATGCGAAAACGCGGACGTCGGACATTTAATGCCGCTTTCCTGTAAGCCTGGAAGTTTGACAATGATGTTTGGAATATCGAGCATGATTCCACTGACTATCCAAACACCATTGTCATACTTATAGGCTTACAGGAAAGCGGTGCTGAACGTCCGACGTACACGTTTTCGCGTTTAAAACTTCGGCCTCAACCTTGCTAATAACGAGTAAAATCATTAAGTTTGATCCCACACAACCCCCTTTATCTCCTTATTCTCTGGACCTTTAAACAACAAAATTTAATAGCGTCAATCCCTCTTAATAAACAAACCTCCCTACAAAATTTCAGAAATTTTCGACAAAAACCATAGGCGTTATTTTAAGCTTCAAACAGGGTGAACAAAATCGTGTCCCCCATACACACTAACATCCATACACAGAGAAATTACACTCTGATATCTTTTTCATTTTTCGACGTTTCAAGGTGTTCTAAGTAAAAAAAAAAATTAAAAATCTTGGGGAAGTCGATACTTTCCCTCTGTTATATATAACAGTCGGGAAAATAAAAGTACTGTATTGCGATAGATCTGTAATGCAAATCAAACACTGATGTTGCAAAAAAATCGGCTAATGTAATTGACTAAGTGTAAAAATATCAATATATAGTAAATATTTTCATGAGCACAGATGAGTTTCTTCCACATTATTCAACAGAAGTTCGATTAAAACATACTCATAATCATTTACTATTTGCTACAGACTTTAATACATCGAACATCAAGTAAAGAAATAAAGGATATTTTTAAAGATTTGTTTTCTAAAGAACATTCGTCATCATCAGCATTGGAAACTTACAAATCAGGACTTCAGGATGATAATGATGATAAAAGGCTGAAAGTAGCAGATGAAACACTCTGTCCTAATAAAAAAATGGTGCTATGATTTATATTATACATTGTTTAAAAAATTATGGTGACCTGAAATGATAAATTCTTTAAAAGAGTAAATTTAAGCATATAATATAAAATTTAGTGATACTTGCGATGAAATGTCTGTAATAAGTGGAGAATATCTATGCTCCAGTAGTGGCAATCTATACCCCATTAATAAAACATATTCATTGGGCTGCAGTTTAACAGAAATTGTAGACCTGTAAATTCCCACTGTCGTCTGTCTGTTCGTCTGTTCGTTTGTCTTTCCTTAATCTCGAGAGGAGTTATATAGATGAAATTCAAGATGCCCCGATTAACTATATATAAACCTCTGATGCAAACTGAAAGTCACGTTATTTCAATTCAAAAGTTTTCCCCTGAAAGCAGTTAATAGGTGATCAGCACGACTCTATTGTTAAAGTAAAAAGTATTATGTACTGTACAGGGGCAAGCCACTACTAATTTGAGATGGAGAGCACATATTTTAAATAAAATAAATAAAAATTGCAGCCCGGCTTCGCTCATATTTAAAATTTTCATCGGAAGTTGTTTTTATTGACTCTTCTGGTAATTTATAGATGTAATTCGAAGATATTTTTTTGTGTTATGTGCCAATGTGCACTTCCATTAGGTATATTTATGAGATGTTCAGAATCTGCAGTTGTTATATTGAAAGGACTTCAGTTACCTGTTTAAACTTTGTCTATGACTATATTTTAAACCACACTCACTACATCCCATTTTATTTAAGATATAACGAGTTCCTCGACGTTGACAGTATGGTAAACAGTGTGGTAAACAATGATAATTGCCTTTAGAAACCTGTCCAATGTTCCGCTATTTCTAAGTTAAAATAATTTGAACTAACTATGGATAATTATATATAGATACATTTTTGATTTAAAGAAAATTTCATTTTAAATGAAATAACTCGGTGTTATTCACGTATAATTTTGCTTATGAATATACATTTTTACTACGTTATATATACGTTTATTTATTATAACTCGTATAATCAATTTAAATAGGTTTTCATTTTGATATACAGTTGACCCCCTATAACACTGTTGATTTTTCTGTTTTATATGAATTCCATGTTGTACAAGTCACTTAGATTTTACAAATACGTGAGCCGTTCACAGCCTGGCACACGTATTTGTAAAATCTAAGTGACTCGTACAACATGGAATTCATATAAAACGGAAAAATCAACAGTGTTATAGGGGGTCGACTGTATACACCTATTGTTGTTTGGACTTCTTTCGAAAATAATTTATTTAATAACCTTGAAAAATTATCGTGGTACACGATAATTTTTCAAGGTTATTAGTCCCTATATTATTTTTCAAGGTTGAAAGTCGCTAGTCTAGACGTTTGTACACAAACATAACCATGCAGCAAAGCGTACAAAGGATTCGATGAGCAGCCATTTGTGGAAGTCATTTTGAACACTTATTAGAAAACAATGTAACAAGTTATGCTACAAGTTAATAAAAAAAACTTCTTTCTATAAGAGTTATTTAAGATTGTTTTTTATACCGGAAATGATCGTCATAAATATTTCGACGCGAATATTTCTGGAATGAAAAATACAATCGAAAAACGGATAACATTATTTCGGGTTGGTTTTAGACGAGGAATCAGGTGGCATGATTATTGTGATGTTGATTCTAATCACTCTGTATACCTACTAGACAAATTGTTCTAGAATATTCCCGATATATCTAGAAGAAAACTTCGAGAACAAACTCGATATCGGAACTTGGCCTTGAATATGATCTTTCTTCTACAACAATTCACATTCACTTAGTATATAAGTAAGTGATTGACACAGAGCATTCAATTTTTAATTACTTTTCTGGCTGTTAATAATATAAAAGTTATTTTTAAAATAGAATCACCTAACAGCCGGGAAGCTATGTAAATGCTTGCTGGATTTTTCCTAAGTAAATAAACACTTCGTTAGGTTTTAATTAAACAATAAATTTTAATTATTGNAAAAAAAAAAAAAAAATCATTAAATTGGCAATTATTACAGGAAATATGGTACATGATATCAAGCTTTTCTTAATCATCAAATTATCTTTGATAAAGATATTGTACCCTTTGAAAATTCTTTTAATGATATGCTTCAAATTTGTTAGCTAATTTATAAACTTGAATTAAAAGTTTTATTACTGAGACATTGTCAGATTATCAACTTTGTTTCTCTTTTCCTTAAGACTTCAAAATTTAAGAGGGATGGGAAACACACAATGATCATATTTTAAATTGAATATAAACTTCATAGTTTATCCTTAAAGTCTTTAAAAAGGAAAGAAAAAAATATTTTGTTTCCTCTGAAATAAATTAAACTGCTAATTTAATAGTTTAATAATTGCATTTGTGATTATTTCACTCCTAATAAAACAGACTTAAATTTATTTATGTTCAGAATCATAATTATGATAGTTGGAGAAAAATAAAGCAATTGAAGAGAGAAAAATGATGTTATTACAATAATTTGTGTATTTTAATTAAAGTTTTAATGTTGAAAGACAAACAAATTAAAAATAATAACATCTATTTCAGTTGTTAAAAACAAATTTTGAAATAGTGGGTATAAACACAGACTACCATTATTTTAATACCATATTTAAAACAAGAGGCATAACTATTTGTATGTGTTGATGCTAATATTTCTGCTTATATGCATTAAGAGAACATACATTATTTTTAAAATAATCATTAACAACTGTAGTAAAAATGAAGACACTACCAATTACTTGACTAGACATGGAGACATTGCCATGTGTGTAATTTCTTGGCAGTAGAGCTTTCTTTCTCAAACATTGCATTAGAATGATGGTAACACACTGAAAATGCATCATACCATCTCTTCTTTAATTAAAAAATATAATTTTTTGATTTACTATTATTTTTAATCTACATGTCATAATCTCATAAAACTATTACATACCTCAGGATTTAATTTTGGGGGAGCAGAGTTGAATGGATAAAAATAATTCCAATAAAATTCCAATCTTAAGTAACCAGTAATTCATAAGTAGTTTAGAATTATAAGAGATGACACAATATAAATAAAAAATGAATTTTAATTAAGATAAGACTTTTGAAAAATTTTCTAGTGTTTGTTTTCTTTTTTTCTTTAGAGGGTACCAAAACCTCTCCTTCTAAGTGCACCACTGATACACACTGTATATACTATGTTAATTACTTTAAAAACGTTTTATTGGTCATTCTTTAATCTATACTTAGACCAATTTCTACATATGTAAATATGATCAGATAATATAAAAGTTCTAGTCCAACAAAATAATAATAATAACTTACCCGAGGCTAATCCACAACTAGCCGGAACCCATAACGGCGACGACCAGGAGCCAAATAGCAAATTTTTCCCATTTAACGGCTGAATATGTCGTTGAACTTGTAATAGATTTAGAACAAGCGAAAACGACGCTCCTAACAGAAAGAGTAATCCCGCCCTTACACACAATTGGAAGGTAATCATATCATTTTATATATTAAAGACTAAGTTTTTGGTACCTCTGTATCTGAAGTCAAGATAATCCTGCTGGTTCCTCCATCTGAAGCACAAAAATTGAAAAGTATTGGAAGGAAAAAAAAATCACAAAACTCTTTAACAAGAGTAGAAATTCGAAAAATTTTAATGTACAAATATTAAAATTTGCATCACGAAGTAGAAATGAATAAAATGTTAATAGGGATAAAGAAATAAAAGATTCAAATTATAATTTCCGTAATAATAGTTTTAATCTTTTATTACAATCGTCGGTAAATTTTATAACTGTAGAGTTGTAAATACGCTAAACATGTATAAAACATGGCAGAAAATTATAAATTATAAATACAAGAATATTAATATTATATCGATATACTGTATTTATAATGAAAAAACAAAGAATTCTCAGAAGTATTTGAAATTTCTTATGCGTGTAATTTTTGTATAAATTCAGTTTATGTACTTAAATAAATAAAGAAAAAAATACGAAGAATTTAAAACAATGTTCCTCTTTATATAAAGTATGCAAATGGCGAAAATTGTTTGGATGAAACAGAATTGATTGTCCTTAACAAAGCACGTGTCTTAACACAAACATAATGTTGACCAAAACAATTGCTTTTAATGTTTGTCGACTGTCTAAATTCGTTATTCACACGACCTAAATATTCATTATCCATACAAAATATTAAATATATTATTTAAAGGAAACGTCTTTGGTTTTTTCTTTTTTCCTATTGTCCTGCTGACTGGTATTTAAGATAATTTTAAAAGATATAATTCCTTATAAATGGCGACATTGACATGTGATATAATCAAGATAAACACAACACAGATTTAGGAACGTAGTTTTTGATATTTTGTACAGAGATATCTTCATTGTATAAGTGTGTAAAAGTATAAATGTAATTTATAGCGGACAAAACAAACAGGCAGAGAGTCAAAAGACGAATGAAATACGAGGTTACATACATTTAACGCGATTAAAATCAAAACAGAGAAAATTGTACAAATGACTCAAGCATTTCATCTCATTTATTTTTATAGCCAATTAGTCATAGAATGAAGCAAATCCGGTAATAACCAAACTGCGGAAATTGCCACACACAATGTCTTTTGCGAAATTCAATCGTTGTCATGCAGAGAAAATGAGATTTTTGTCGAAAAATCATCCATCCGTGCATTGGATTCTTCAAAACTTAATCTTATTTTAGGTAGAATATCAGATTAAAGTAGGAACCGTACACTTCTGTCTTAAACTCTATTATAAATGATTACCGTACATTAATTCCTCTACAATATTGTTACTAAAGAATAATTCCATTAATTTCTTTACTCATAAGACAAACTGGATTTTAACCTTTAGATATTTTTATTACTTAATCCGATTACAGTTTTTATTTTTAAATTTTTTAAAATTTATATTTATTTTTTTCTAATTTTTACGGAGAACAAATTTTCTAATATTTTCTCAACAAACTCGTTAAAGTTTGATGTATGAGAGTGCAAGATCTCAGCCTGTCTGTTTGTCTATAAACTTTTTTCGACGTTAACTCTTAAACTTTACTACATTTTCATTAAATTTATTATAATATATAGATTTTACTTCATATAAATTGTTGTAAAATGATTACTTTTTCGTTTAAAAAATTATATTCGTATTTAATTTCATTATAAAGCCTTACTCCAATACACACACATATATACATATATATTGTAATTTTCCTATAGATAATTATCGTAGCTTTACCTAAATATTTGTATAACTAAACTAAAGCTTAATTATGATAAATAAATTATGAAGTTTCACTGTTGGGAGTGTAACAAATTAATTATTAAATTATTAATCAAAGATAATGAACTGTTTTCATTCTGTTTCATTTAGAATGCATTAAAAGATATTTAAAAGTTATATATTTTACGTAGTGATATAACATAAAGAGTATGGATTGCGTGGTCTTTAAACGTGAAAGGAGTGCCAATTTCTGAGCTATAAGTTATGAATAGGAGTCCAAAAAAGTATCCTTAAGAACTGTTTGTTGTTTAAGAAGCTCAACATGAGTGTAAAGTATTCAGAAACACTTCCTACTTTTTTATATTAAAAAAAATGTGGAAAAATATAGCACTTATACAAAAACCAATCGTAATTTTAAGAAAAAAGTAAGAAAGAAAGCATATTTGATCTATGATTTTACAAACTTAAAAGGGAATAACAACATAAATCTAGCATCCAACACGTTTTGTGACTCACCAAGTTGGAGTGATGCCAAGAGACGGATTCATCGATTTACAAGTGATAATTTATGTTAAATGGAGCAATTATTTTATGTAATTTTCTGTCGTTAGAAATGTTGTAAATTCTGTGTCTCTGCCTATTTCTTTCCTTTCTAGTTGTGTCCAAAAGTTCATCTAAATTGAAATAATTATATCGTTGCCCATTTTAGTAGTCAAAGGTTTTCTCTGTGTTGCATATAAGTAACATATTAACTAACATTTATTATAATTTCTAATATACTTCCTGTGCCTATAACACTTTCACACCTTGAATATTAAAGGGGTGTTTGGTATAATCTTTCACACTAATGACGTTTCTCTATTTATTCTGCAAGCATTTCCGCCATCGTTTAGCTACCTTTTTCACGCCTTAACATAATCTTTCTTTGCCATTTCCGTGTTATCTTCGATGAATGCCATACGCTGCAGGCCTTTCCAGCATCCCTTCTACCATTTAGGCAACTTTTTATCTGATTTTTCTTACTTTTCCNTAATTATTAAAAAAGTCATAAAATCCTCACCTAAGAGAATAAATGGTATGGAGACATTGATATCAATAAATTCCATACCCGTCCATAATAGAAGGCCGAATGCTCCAATGACACAACAGGAAAATTATTTATTTAATTTATACGAGATGTCACGGAGTAAAAACAAAAACGATGTTAAGGCCTTGCTGTGTATGTTCTAACTAATATCTTGATATGTTTATAACTTTAAATAGAAAATGTCAAAAATTAATGTTTATTCCGATTTAAATCATAGTATACAAACATCTTTAATCAAAATCTAAACAAAAATAAATAAATGTTTAAATTTGAAAGAAATCGGAAAAAGGGATCGATCAATTGAATTGTCAACGCAAAGCACCATTATATTTATACAAATTTTGATTTTTATCTTAGACTCTTTTGAATTGTGGAAACTAAGAGCGCCCATCGTGGATTTAACCATGCCCTTGAACTTCCAAATCCACCATGGGTAAGACCGGGTGGTTATAGTCTGGACAGACCACTCTTAAAAATCCGTGGAGTTGCTCGTAAGGATTCGATCCTGATCCACAGAACGGTAAACTGACACCTTAACCGTTTCGGCCATCCATCCCCCGTCGTTATATTATAACTGTACAGGATAGTCGCTTGTACCTTTCTAATTCCAAGAATACTGAAGATCTAAATTAATATATCTGCATTACTTTTGGAATAAAGCGGGTGCAAAGGGCTTTTGACTTATTCCGTATAGTGGATTTATTTTCACCCGTAATGCATGGCTTTGATCTTCAGTTTGATCGCCTGTTCCAAATTTTCGAAGATAATTTAAAAGGATCCAGATCTATTTCGAATCTGGATATACATGCAATAGCTGAAATTTTTAATCTAGTCACTGGAAAGAAATATTGCAGCGAAAAGATTGATATATTATAATATTGGTTTCAGATAATCGAAATCAAACTTTACTTTTGTATCGGTATAATCAAATGTTATAGTCTACAAATAGAAATAGCAAATCATGAATGTTATACTGAATTAATATTTTAAAAATTTAAATATTTACCTGGTAATTTTCCTCTTTTCACTGGAATACAGAATACAGAATGAAGACATTTACTTTCTCTGTATCCGCTAATTGCTAATATGCCTCCGAAAAAGGTAATTTCACAAAAATAGCAAAAAATTATTGCCAACGAAATATAAACGGAGTAAATTTGGATTATTTTGTAACTAGTAGTCATTCCAATACAAAAGGACAGAAAATTTGTAAGTGAAGTGATTGTTATCGATACTGCTGCTTCTGAATAAGTGATGCTCATTCTTTCCGTTACACTCATCTTAGGATCTGTTCTTCTCCAAGCAGCCAAAAGAACAAAAGAATTATCCAGTCCAACACCTAAAATATACAAAACATACTTTATAATAATTTGCCAAAGAGTATAATTTAAAACGAACTGTTTATGTGTTATAACACGACAAAAACAAAATCAAAAAGATTAATAATGTACTGTACAGTACTTGTTGCTAATATCTCCTTTTAATTATTTAATATTTTCGCTGAATAACACGTAATTCGTCTTCTTCAAGTCGTTGGCAAATATGACAGAGCCATTAAAATCTAGAGTCGATGTACTGTTATTAGGTATAGTTGCGATTGTTCGTACAGTCGGAGACAAATTTGAGCTTAGAAGACGAGCAGGGTCAGATCGAAAATGGATTCAATGCCGAGAAACTTTTATCATCTAAACTCCACTTTTCTCGATTGTAAACAGCATCAATCATATTTTCATTCATGTCACGTGTTTCTCGATCTCAAAATTCTTTGCAGTAAATTCAACAGTGCATGACTGTAGCTCCTCGATCGCTACAGAAATATAACTAGACAGATATCTCTTTTGTCGTTAGCCACAACTTCTTTTCCGTAGTGAAAACGGTTTCCAACTGACTGTGTGCAGACACACTCCAGACCATTATCTCCTCGCGGACATCGTCAGATCGTTAGTGACCGGATCTTGCCAATAACGTATACGCTTACATAGTTTATTATTAAGCTATTCTCGGACGAACAACTCTCCAGGAATTATAATTCTTATAAGCAAGTGAATAGCAAAGGAAAAAAAAATAATAAAAACTTTGCTATTCATTTGCATTATAAAACAAATATCAAGAAAAACTGATGGTATTTTTGAAGAGTGAGTCAATAAAACAGCATAATTATAATTTATTTAAATACATAGATAGCGTACAAAAGTCTTGATCAATACATGCAATTAAGATAGAAAGAATTGTTTCCAAAAGTCAAAATAATTTAACTTTTATAAATGTACATTATAATTTTTAATTTCTATTAATTCAATATTTAAAGTTCTAAACGATATCTCAATTAAGAAAATAAAAATTAATCTAAAAAGTTTTCCTAAATACACTATAATTAATTAAAACTATGACATCTGGGTACTAAAAATCATATAAGTTACGATTATATAATTATTTATATGATTTTTAGTATGTAGATATCCTAAAAAATAAATAAATTCATAATTTGTCTTATAAAATATATCTTATTGTATAGATAAACAATTTAACTTAAATAAACCTGTTATTTTTTTTTTTATCAGATTTGAATATTTAATTATTAAAAAAGTCATAAAATCCTCACCTAAGAGAATAAATGGTATGGAGACATTGATATCAATAAATTCCATACCCGTCCATAATAGAAGGCCGAATGCTCCAATGACACCTAATAACGGATTTATACATCCAGCAATTCCTATCCAAGGTTTGCTTGTAACCCAGTCAGTAGTCATACAAGTTACTACAGAAAATATCACCATAATAGCTATTGTTACAGGTAAAAGAGGAAGAACCAATTCTGTTATTTTATTTACTTCCACATCAAGTGAACTCGATGCAAAAAAATAAATATTCAAATGATCACATTTAATTTGAGAAACAGTATCAATAAATTTCTCTTCCCATTTTAAGTTTAAAATTTTTTTGTCTTCATCTTGATAATTTAATAAATAAATTAGTCTTACAGCACCCACATTTTTAATATATCCATCCTCGTCAGTTGATACTTTACCTAAACCATAAGCATAAAATACTGCATTCATTGTTGCTTCATGTATGTCTACAGGATATCTGAAAAATTGTAAAATATTTCAATAAATACATATAAAAATATTCTGTTTTTGATTAATATAACTTAAAGAAATTACAGTCGACCACCCTATAACACTGTTGATTATTCTGTTTTATATGAATTCCATGTTGTACGAGTCACTTAGATTTTACAAATACGTGTGCCAGGCTGTGAACGGCTCACGTATTGGTAAAATCTAAGTGACTCATACAACATGGAATTCATATAAAACNAATATCTACTACGTACTACTAACTGTTCGGGTATTTATCCTCGAGGAATAGATAAATATTCGAACAGTTAATTATTTTAGTATCCAGACAAAATGGCTGTACTATACTTACCTATAAATCTGAACGTTTGACAGTTATTCAGTTCTTCAGAAACAAAATTTAGATATGGATTAATTACCAGTAATGTCATTTAAACAAAATTCAGTGATTATTTATCATTTTTGTTTCTTAAAATTTAGAATTGTTTATAATTAATATGAAAAGAAACAAAAATAAATAAATAATAAACGTAAATATAAATTTAATTAATGAAAAATAAACTAAATGATTTTACAAAAATATTATTTATTTGATAGTTTTTACAACACAATATTAAATACGTGCAAGTCATTGTTACAAAAATTTTTGTAAATAATATTATTTCATTTCATTACATTCTACATGTTCATTTTTATGTTTTCTTTCTTTTAGAATTTTCCAAATTGTTTCCCAAACATTTAAAAATACTGGAATGACGAAAATACCGTATAAAAATGCCAAAATCATTGTTAATAAAATAATTTTAAAAAAGATCTTAAATGCCTCAGCAGCAGGAAATACAATAACAACTACTCCTAATATTGTTGATATACATCCTTGAAATATGGGATATCCAGTAGCATACAGAGTTTCTTTTATTTTTTCATTAGGATTATCTTTTTTACTAGTGATATAAATGTAAGAGGCATGAAATGTGTAATCTACAGAAAGTCCTGTAGCCATAAACAAGCATAGCATTGAAACTGTATTCAAATTCACACTCCAAATAGACATAAACCCAATAATGCCAATCTGAATTAATACAGTTGTTATCGCGATACAAACAATACAGATAATATTCGGAACGAATAAGAAAAACATTATTATAATTAGAACAGCAACAATACATAAAGTATGTATAGTAGTTTCTTCGATATATACATACTGTTGAATAATTGTAAACCAAAAATTATGAACATATACCGGATAAATACAAGAATCTGCGAGAGCCCATAATGATAATAGAAGTTGTCTTTCCAGTTCCGGATTCGAGATATTTTTTGCTACTACAATAAATCTAGATGCAATAATATCTGTTTTGTTCTTGTCGAACAATATATCTTGTTTAAATCGACGTGAAAATGGAAATTTTAGGAATATATCACGAAGTCCGTCAGTAAAATCATCTGATTTACTCATATTATAACCCCTATACGAAAACCATAATCTTTTATCATTGAATGATTGAATATAATATTTTAACCAAAAATCAACTAATTGTTCTCCAGCCATAAATTTTGCATTCGAAAACTTATTCATAATTTCTAATACATTTTTCTGTACATTTTTATCGGAATAATCTAATTTTTTATTAATAACCACTTGAATAACATGAGAATATTCTGTGAATAATTCATAGTGTTTATGTACAAATTTATTTGCATAAGAATGAAATGGATAGAAATCATTTTTCTTCATTCCTTGTTTGATAAATCTTAGACAATAAATTCCACAAGCACAATATATGAGAGTTAATATAATTATTATGATTTTTACCCATGTTTTCGTTAATATTTTTCCTAATGTATCTCTACAAAATACCAATATATTACTGCCATTATGAAATTCATCAGTTTCTTTCACCAATCCAACGTAAAGAAGTTTTAGCAGTGGAATATCTGTAAAAATAATTTAGTTGATCATTAACAGTTTAAGATATTTTTCAATTAGCACAGATCAGATTTATACTTTTAAAAATTAATTTAAAAAAAAATATTTTACATATTTTTATGAGAACGAAAATTTACCTTAAACTATGCGAATACAGATAGATTAATGACATGTTTATAATAATTTACATTTATATAACGGGTTACCGTAAGTAAAATAAGACCGAACTCATTACTATGACAAGTTTGGCGTTGCAAGCAACGGAAAAAAAAACGGAAATACAGAGATCAAAGCGATGTAGAAGACACTTTTTAATGTATTCTGAACGTGTGAAATCTGAAGACAATCAACCGTCAATTGCCGATAGTAATTGATTTTCACAAGCAATGTGATACTATCAAATTTGCAACAGATAAACCACACCTTTTAAGTTGCACCACAACTAAACACCACACGGATTAAGATCAGGAGAACGAAGTGGAAATGCACGGTTCTGTAATGGGAAAATTATGATATAAACTACTGTACGCAGAGTCCGATGTGTACTGTACAGGAATTCCGTCTTGCCGGAAAGTAGTTCCGTAAGACATTATCGCTATTGCAAAACAAAAGTGTTGAGCATCTCCCGATACTGTCTTGGGTAGTCGTAGAAGAAGATCGTTCCACGCCTATTGGGACGAGCTTCTTGAAGGAAGAATTGACCAAAGATAAAGCCTAGTATCATATGATGAAACAGACAATCGAAACCGTTGGCATAAATCCAAATTGATGCCAACTTTTATAGTTGAAGCCAATGGAAAGTTGACAGAATACACTGTTGAAAATTTTAAATTTTTCCGTCTCGGAAAACGAAACAGTAAAATTCGACCAATAGGAAGACTATTTAGTAATAATGTCATAAACATCAAGTGAGATGATTGCATTAGAACCCTAGTATTTTATTATTCAAAATAAAACTCATCCTTACTCTCAAAATTAAATTCTCTTGCCATTTTATATTAATTAAAAATATAAAAAGTTTTCAATAAAATCTCATAACAGATGGTGCCACATGCAGTTTTAAATATTGCCGGGAAAGTTAAGCAACTCGTTGCTGGATTTTTTTATCGCTGATACTGTATAGCGAAAAGTAGAAAAAGACTTTCAATTCATACAATACAACAATAGGCTCCAATGCTAGTTTATCAGATACATGGCTAACTGATGGCATAAATTTCGACTTTCCGTAATCTGGCTTATTTATGTGATCACATTCGATGCGGAAATACGACAAAATCAGTTTTCTGAGAGCTTGTGAAACGGCTATTTTGAGCTTATGTTTCTATTAACGTTTTCCATCATTTGTTTCAGCATCTGAGTACAAGGATTAAATTAACTGTGAATCTATACCAAACTGTAACTTTAGGTGAGAGCAGCAGAAGCAGCTAGAAAATATTAGGGTTTTCTGTGGTAAAAATGCGAGAGTTACGATGGTTACTGTTCTTATGAGATAAAAATGTGCCTTATCAGTGCAAAGAATCTTTTATAGTCTGAACACATCTACTTCCTCTACATTTTGGCAAGGAAAGTTGATGCAAAAATCAGTCCAGTTTTTATGTCAGCGACAAGCAACTTCTGGTTGTGGTTTATGTTATACTGTATGTCTAGATTATATAGAAGAAGTCAATCAGAACTGGGCCTTTCAGTCCTCAGTTCTGATTGACTGGGTTATATAGATTATATAGAAGAAGATTATATAGAAGAAGTCAATCAGAACTGAGGCCTGAAAGGCCCAGTTCTAAGCAACTAGATCTATCTAGTTAGTGGTCCGATCTATCCAGTACCCCCGTCCATCTGAATATCCAAGGGGGCAGTCGCAGACACTTCAACTGGGTTCAACGCCACCTAATGCAAGATACGTTATTAGGATATCATCCATATAAATTACTACAGTTTTATCTTGTAAAAATGATCTAAACACATGGTAAATATAACGTTGAAATACACTTGGACTATTACACAAGCCAAAAGGAACCTTTAAAAATTCATACTGGCCCTCGTGTGTAACGAAAGAGGTATACTTTCTACATTTCTCATCAATGTCAACATGAAAAAATCCATTTTTTAAATCGAGCGACGTGAACACTTTTGATTGTTCCAAACGATCTATCACATCCTCAATCAAAGGCAAGGGGAAGTGATCTCTGACCGTTTTCCGATTCAACTTTATAAAGTCGACGCACAGTCTAATTTTGCCATTTTTCTTTTTGCATAAAACTATTGGCGCAGCATAATCTGAACAGCTAGGTTTGATCATGCCACCGTCCAACCATTCTTAGATTTGGTCTACTACTATTTTTTTGTTCTTCGAATGATATTCTACGTGGGCGATGACTAATGGGAATTTCGTCAGTTAAAATAATTTGCATCTTTAATCCGGTATCCTTAACCTTATTTGGCTCATAGGTTGTAATTAATTTCATCAAATTCTGTCGTTGCTTTGTATCCAGAATGTGACTTAAATCTATATAACGCATCTGCCAATTGATCTAAAAAGCATGTTTTTTCGTTCTCAACTTCTGAGAGATCAGTTAAATCAAACTTCCTATCATCGGTGAACGAAACATGGTTAAAACGGTTTAATCTGTCCATATCTGCATTTGATTGCATTTTTTTTTTTTTTTTTTTTTGCTATCATTGCAAGGCTTACACGAAAATGTATCAGATTTGGAAGTCAACTTTTCTTTTTTATTTGTGCCGAAATCGTTTGTGTCACTAGCCACAAGGGGTGGGCGCTCATCAAGTGATTTAGTGTTTTGAAAACCGTTTCTCTCTCCCCGCTCAGTGGAATGAGAAAGGGACGTCTGCCCTTTTCCAGAGGCGTCATCTGATCTAACGAGTGTTGATTCAGCCACAGACTTTCCATCGGGAACAAAAATTCGCGTATAATTAACACGAATATTATTTTGACTTTATTTCTCCATGACTTTGAATCCGTAGTTTGTTATAGAGAAGTTCAGTTTATTCAGAACATCTATTCCTATTATTATAGAATTACATAGATCATCTTCTACCACGTAAATATTTGCGGGAAGAGAGTATTCGTCAATCTTTATTTCACTTTCGAAGAAACCTAACTGAGAAATATTATTTCCATCTAATCCAATTAAAGATGCATCATCTGAGTTTAATTTCGGAGTCCCTACTTTTTCATAAAAATGCCTTGGTATCATCGTTACGTCCGACCCAGTGTCGATGAGTACTTTTGTTTTTGCACCTAGGATTTCAACATCCGTTTCAATTTTGTTGTTACATCTAGAGAAATGACTTAATTCTATTTTGTTTACTTCTTTTTGAGGACAAGCTTTAGCTTTATGGCCGAAATTTTTGCACTTAAAACATCTAATACCTTCAGATTTATACGAACAATTACTCGAAATGTGAACAATTTCGTTACAATTAAAACATTTGACAGTTTTACTGTCATGCTTATTTCGATAAGGCTGGGGTTTTCGATGCTCTGTAGGTAGATTCGGTTTAGACTGAAACGAACCGGATTTTCTGATACGTAGACCGGATTTTCTCATACATTCTCAGAATTTCACGAAATTCTGTCAAACTATCTGTTCCATATAACATCGCTTTGTTGCTGGGTATGCCAGAAATAACATATTCGATCAACCCGTCAGGTTCAATTTTTCCATGACTAGCGAGTTCTTGCATTTTAAAGAAATATTCTTGCACAGATTCATTGGGAGCATTTGGCGTTTAGCCAACATACCGTGCAATCGCGCTGAATTATATTTACTACCAAATTCCGCTTTTAATTCCGATTTCAATTTATCCCAGGAATTAATACCGCTTTGACTTTCAACAAATAATTTCGCTAACTCTGTTAAGGATTGTTTTGCAAATATAAATTTATGTAAATGAGACCAAGTCATCATTTTAGCAAAGTCTTCGAACGCATCCAGCCATTTATCGATAGAACAATATTCAATACCATCGAAAGGTTTGATTACGTTTTTCACGTCACGAAAGTTAATGGAAAGTTTAGTCATATCCAAAACATGCAGACAATTATTGCTAGGTGAATCATCAACAACAGTTTGAACTTCTAATACATCTTCCTCTTCGGTATCAACGTCTGCCAAGATCAGATTTGATTGTAATGATTTTAATTGAATCAGAAAGAGAAAAAAACAAGCCTTTCGACGATTTCGTCTTTAGTACCATCATATTTAACATTTAATAAGTTACACAAAACAACTAGGTCGTTTAAACGAAAGTTCTCATTAATATATTGCACTTTCTTTTTTAGGTTTTCGTCCTCTTTGAATAGAAAATTGAATCCGTCAAAGACTCTCAATCTTTTTCTGTTATCTCCAACATCTTCGAATACAAGTTGATGCAACAATTTTATTGAACTTGTCGAGACCGACTTTAATGTTTCGCCGATAATTTTTACAAGCGTCGCCATCTTAAAAGTAGAATTTTAGAACTAATCACGGTTTGCCGAAACGTAAATCGAAGTCCTTCTAGAATGCCGATGTATTCGGACTCTCCAACGTCGAAATTTTCACAAAAACAGAAATGTCCGTAAATGTCCATCGTACTCACAAAACCAAAGCACAGTTCGTCAAATCTCCTCGAGTTCAGACTAATCCACATCCAAGCCTATTCCTATCCCGGACGGGCCCTCACTTTTGTGAGACGTTTTTTGTGTCTTTGAAAAACTTTAATTGAGATAAGAAAGATTTCGATAACAGGAACGTTTTAAAGAATACAAATTATATAAAAATATTGTGATTATTATAAAAAAAACAAATGTAGTACTTCTTTTTCGTCTTCTGTCTTTTCGCGTGTTCTTCTTCTTCAACCGTCGTCTCTCTTCTCTCGTGATGTTCTCTTTCCCACCTTTTTTTTTTAACCGTCGTCCAGCGTTGCCACAATGAAATTTCAAAACGTACTGAAGCTCCTTCAAAAAAGGTACTATTTTCCTTCAAAATGTAATATTTTTATGGTTGATTACTTTTAATATTAATATACCATCATACTCAATTTTTGTGCTTATTTCAAATTCATATTCACGAATATTTTGTTAAATAGTATTTATATTATTTGTACTGTACAATTTCAAAACTATTTTGTATAATAATTCCACTCTCACTTAACGGCTATTTTGATATTATTGATGACAAAAGTTTAAAATCATTGATTCCCTTATCTGTCCAATATTTTTGTTTGACAGAGTTGAATTGTTTGGACCACGTAGCGTGAAAAATTTTATCAAGGTTCTCGTGAGAATGTGACACGTGTGAAAGAGGACCACTGAGTCATAACATTTGCACGTGCAACTATCTGCATGTTGTTGATGATTGGATAAATCAAATTAGCAAGCAGTGACACTAGTGAGACTTTATTAAACTAATTTTTTGCATTTTTTCTTGAAGGCATGAAATATTATTTTATACCATAAATGGTACTGAAATATTATAATGTACTCAAAATGTACTAAAAATCTAAGTGTACTTTCAATATACTCGAAAGAGCAAAATGTACCCGAAAAGTACAAACGTACTAGGAATGGCAACGCTGCTGTCGCAAAAATAATAAGTCAAATCGAATAATAGATGCCACAATGACTATCAATTTCGGAGTACAGTGTGAACTGCTACATTTTACAACAGCTTTCGATAAATAAAAATTTGTAGGAAAATTTCAATCTTTTGAAGTAGTACAAAAACTAAAGACCCTATAAAAAACAGACTTCACAGGTGTTTCTCAGCTTCGAAAAAGCAGTGTTAAAACGTATGTAATAATACTCTCTTTCCATTTCAAAGAATTAGTTTATTGTCCATTGCACATGCACATACCATCTTGTTGTATTTGGATTTAGCGTTAAACATTTAAAAAATTCCCATATCAGCAAGGTTTTGTTGTTGATTATCCTTGTTTCACATTCCTCGTATAAATAAAAGAGACTGTTTACAACGATTGTAGTGCCATATATGTTGAAATCTACAGTGTCATCTTGAGTTTCTCTTAAGGCGTAGATCTTTTTCTTAGGATGCATATTCTTCAAGATATTTTAAGTGAATAATTAAAATAGTATAATTGAAAATATGTGAAATAACTTTTTAAGATAAAATTAACTTGTAAATTGAAAGTTACAAAATGTAATTTATTAATATTTTAATTTAACATTAAAGTCAAAAATTTCAAAGACTTCAGACGGATTCACATAGCAAACGATATGTACGACGGATAGTCATGAAGGTTAGGGCGTCAATTTAACGCTTAGTGAAACCCGGGATCGAATTCAGACGAGCAACTTCCTAGGAATGTTTCATGGGTTGTCTGTTTGTCTTGAATATGTTGAGCTTCATACCTTCCTACCCAATCGCCCCCATTGTGGGTCTGGCCGAACCCACGATGGATTTGGGAAAATACGTCTCTTAATTAATGCCCATATGGCAGAAAGAGCCAAAAATGAAAAAAAAAAAAAACAATAGCGAAATGTTTAATTCCGTGAATAATACTAAGTAGATTGATTCCATTACCTTTTTTTTCCTTTTGATTTGGCAATAATACCACTACTGTTAAAATTGTTTGCATTAATGATTTATATTTAAAAGATTTAGTCGTCTTGTCATTTTAACGCCTCACGAATATTGTGTTATTGTAAACTTTATAATGGCAATACGTACAGCTGAATTTTACCTCTGTTTGTTTTTTCAAAAATACGCTATTTATTTCCCCATCGGAAATTGCTATCGCAAGCTATATGAAACCGCCTTAGTATTATAAAAAAGAATTTCATTCTTGAGATGATTTATGGGACTAAAGGGAGTTATATTTAACATTTTTCTCATTTAAACGTTTGCTGTATTGCTCTAAAAAGTTGCGAAGATACAAAGCAAATCTGCAGTGTAAATTATACATTATAGAATATTAACCAGAATATTTACTACGTTCTTTGTTTACTTTTTTAAATTTTTAAATTATTAAAATATTGCGATCTTCATTATTTATAGACAGTTTTAGGAACGAGCTAAGTACAGCTAGCGAATGAATGATTTGATTAAAAAGTAATAAATTGAAAGAAAAGTGAGATTTAGATGTAAATTTTTATTGTAAATATTTTTTTGCCCTATTCTTTGTGTTCTTCATCCTTATTATTCTGTCTTCCTTCTGTTCTATTGTTTTCTTTCTTTTTTCTGATCTTTCTTCTGGAATATACATTTTAAAAATACCAAAATAGACACAGAAAATTAAATATAAGCTCTAACAGGAAAATTATTTATTTAATTTATACGAGATGTCACGGAGTAAAAACAAAAACGATGTTAAGGCCTTGCTGTGTATGTTCTAACTAATATCTTGATATGTTTATAACTTTAAATAGAAAATGTCAAAAATTAATGTTTATTCCGATTTAAATCATAGTATACAAACATCTTTAATCAAAATCTAAACAAAAATAAATAAATGTTTAAATTTGAAAGAAATCGGAAAAAGGGATCGATCAATTGAATTGTCAACGCAAAGCACCATTATATTTATACAAATTTTGATTTTTATCTTAGACTCTTTTGAATTGTGGAAACTAAGAGCGCCCATCGTGGATTTAACCATGCCCTTGAACTTCCAAATCCACCATGGGTAAGACCGGGTGGTTATAGTCTGGACAGACCACTCTTAAAAATCCGTGGAGTTGCTCGTAAGGATTCGATCCTGGTCCACAGAACGGTAAACTGACACCTTAACCGTTTCGGCCATCCATCCCCCGTCGTTATATTATAACTGTACAGGATAGTCGCTTGTACCTTTCTAATTCCAAGAATACTGAAGATCTAAATTAATATATCTGCATTACTTTTGGAATAAAGCGGGTGCAAAGGGCTTTTGACTTATTCCGTATAGTGGATTTATTTTCACCCGTAATGCATGGCTTTGATCTTCAGTTTGATCGCCTGTTCCAAATTTTCGAAGATAATTTAAAAGGATCCAGATCTATTTCGAATCTGGATATACATGCAATAGCTGAAATTTTTAATCTAGTCACTGGAAAGAAATATTGCAGCGAAAAGATTGATATATTATAATATTGGTTTCAGATAATCGAAATCAAACTTTACTTTTGTATCGGTATAATCAAATGTTATAGTCTACAAATAGAAATAGCAAATCATGAATGTTATACTGAATTAATATTTTAAAAATTTAAATATTTACCTGGTAATTTTCCTCTTTTCACTGGAATACAGAATACAGAATGAAGACATTTACTTTCTCTGTATCCGCTAATTGCTAATATGCCTCCGAAAAAGGTAATTTCACAAAAATAGCAAAAAATTATTGCCAACGAAATATAAACGGAGTAAATTTGGATTATTTTGTAACTAGTAGTCATTCCAATACAAAAGGACAGAAAATTTGTAAGTGAAGTGATTGTTATCGATACTGCTGCTTCTGAATAAGTGATGCTCATTCTTTCCGTTACACTCATCTTAGGATCTGTTCTTCTCCAAGCAGCCAAAAGAACAAAAGAATTATCCAGTCCAACACCTAAAATATACAAAACATACTTTATAATAATTTGCCAAAGAGTATAATTTAAAACGAACTGTTTATGTGTTATAACACGACAAAAACAAAATCAAAAAGATTAATAATGTACTGTACAGTACTTGTTGCTAATATCTCCTTTTAATTATTTAATATTTTCGCTGAATAACACGTAATTCGTCTCCTTCAAGTCGTTGGCAAATATGACAGAGCCATTAAAATCTAGAGTCGATGTACTGTTATTAGGTATAGTTGCGATTGTTCGTACAGTCGGAGACAAATTTGAGCTTAGAAGACGAGCAGGGTCAGATCGAAAATGGATTCAATGCCGAGAAACTTTTATCATCTAAACTCCACTTTTCTCGATTGTAAACAGCATCAATCATATTTTCATTCATGTCACGTGTTTCTCGATCTCAAAATTCTTTGCAGTAAATTCAACAGTGCATGACTGTAGCTCCTCGATCGCTACAGAAATATAACTAGACAGATATCTCTTTTGTCGTTAGCCACAACTTCTTTTCCGTAGTGAAAACGGTTTCCAACTGACTGTGTGCAGACACACTCCAGACCATTATCTCCTCGCGGACATCGTCAGATCGTTAGTGACCGGATCTTGCCAATAACGTATACGCTTACATAGTTTATTATTAAGCTATTCTCGGACGAACAACTCTCCAGGAATTATAATTCTTATAAGCAAGTGAATAGCAAAGGAAAAAAAAATAATAAAAACTTTGCTATTCATTTGCATTATAAAACAAATATCAAGAAAAACTGATGGTATTTTTGAAGAGTGAGTCAATAAAACAGCATAATTATAATTTATTTAAATACATAGATAACGTACAAAAGTCTTGATCAATACATGCAATTAAGATAGAAAGAATTGTTTCCAAAAGTCAAAATAATTTAACTTTTATAAATGTACATTATAATTTTTAATTTCTATTAATTCAATATTTAAAGTTCTAAACGATATCTCAATTAAGAAAATAAAAATTAATCTAAAAAGTTTTCCTAAATACACTATAATTAATTAAAACTATGACATCTGGGTACTAAAAATCATATAAGTTACGATTATATAATTATTTATATGATTTTTAGTATGTAGATATCCTAAAAAATAAATAAATTCATAATTTGTCTTATAAAATATATCTTATTGTATAGATAAACAATTTAACTTAAATAAACCTGTTATTTTTTTTAATCAGATTTGAATATTTAATTATTAAAAAAAGTCATAAAATCCTCACCTAAGAGAATAAATGGTATGGAGACATTGATATCAATAAATTCCATACCCGTCCATAATAGAAGGCCGAATGCTCCAATGACACCTAATAACGGATTTATACATCCAGCAATTCCTATCCAAGGTTTGCTTGTAACCCAGTCAGTAGTCATACAAGTTACTACAGAAAATATCACCATAATAGCTATTGTTACAGGTAAAAGAGGAAGAACCAATTCTGTTATTTTATTTACTTCCACATCAAGTGAACTCGATGCAAAAAAATAAATATTCAAATGATCACATTTAATTTGAGAAACAGTATCAATAAATTTCTCTTCCCATTTTAAGTTTAAAATTTTTTTGTCTTCATCTTGATAATTTAATAAATAAATTAGTCTTACAGCACCCACATTTTTAATATATCCATCCTCGTCAGTTGATACTTTACCTAAACCATAAGCATAAAATACTGCATTCATTGTTGCTTCATGTATGTCTACAGGATATCTGAAAAATTGTAAAATATTTCAATAAATACATATAAAAATATTCTGTTTTTGATTAATATAACTTAAAGAAATTACAGTCGACCACCCTATAACACTGTTGATTATTCTGTTTTATATGAATTCCATGTTGTACGAGTCACTTAGATTTTACAAATACGTGTGCCAGGCTGTGAACGGCTCACGTATTGGTAAAATCTAAGTGACTCATACAACATGGAATTCATATAAAATGGAATAATCAACAGTGTTATAGAGAGGGGGTCGACTGTATTGAAAATTTCAAATATACAGGTAACCCCCGTATAACACGGTAGTTACGTTCCAAAAAAATGCCGTGTTATACGAAACAAAGAACTAATACGAAAAGGAGGGTTAGGTTCCAAAAATTAAAAAACATGCTACTATATTTTCATAATTAAGATAAATATCTTTATTAAAATTTTCTTAAGTGATACATATTAATATAAATTAAACAATGTTTTCTTCGTCATCACTAAAAACACTATTAATTAACCGAGAGCGTTTTCTTTTTGGCAAGTTATCCTTATCCTCTGAGCATTTTTCTGCATTATCTTCAGATCCATGCTTTACCTTTTGCAAAATGTATGTAATTTTAGATTGCTTGCTTCTAGTTAAAAGGTCTTTATAAATTTCCTTATATGGTGCTAAGCACTTATGAAGAATAAAGCAAGTATGGAATAAGGGAAAAACATTCGGCAACATCAGAAGCAGAAGCGTCGCGATCTGGCAACATTGAAACAAGTTTCGAGAAGGACCACGTGTATCGACAGAAGGCGAGAAGAGAAAATTTACATACTTAAGTACTAATAGTTCACGAAAATAATAATTTTCGTGAACTATTATTACTTAAGTATGTAAAAATTTATTACATTTCCTGTTGTACGAGGGTTTTACCCAATTCTCGAACCGTGTCAGAGTGAATCCGTGCTATAAAAGTACCGTGTTATACGGGGGATGGTACCAATTCTCGAACCGTGTTAGAGCGAATCCGTGCTATAGAAGTGCCGTGTTATACGGGGGTTACCTGTAATTCAATATGAAATTTACAATTTCATAATTACCATTATGTATAGTGTACATTTACCTGATTTTTAGTAATTTTTTCCGAATTTTTCTTATCTTTCCTCTTAAAGACAATGCATTATTATTGTAACATGTTCCATCCATATTTTTTCTACACAAATCAAGATATTTATAGATCCTGTTATTCCATGTTACACTTATATTTTGTACTACGTTATGAACATAAGTAATTTCCTTAAGTATATACTCTTTTAGCATTGTTTTATGACTTTTTTCTTCGAATAATATAAATCCTAATCGACCAAGTCTTGTTGATCTACTGAATTCCATATTAGACATATTAACTGGGAATAGTTTTTCTACAATCGTTCTGCTTTCTATTGCTCTTCCATTTTTAGGACTATACAAGTCTTCGGTATCATTTAGAATTTTTGTTTTATAAAATCCAGTTGATAATATCCCGATTATTAGTAATGGTGTTAAAGAATATAATAAAGGATGTTTTCCAACGCTGCAACCCATTTTTCCAAAGAACAGAGAAACATATCTATTGATGTAATCATACTTCATGATTTCAGCTTCTTTCTATAATAATAAAGTTTTAACAAATTCGTTAAATTATTTATAATTGATTTAATAAAACATATCTAATTGTCATTACATTCATTCAGCAAATAAACCTTATGAATATTTTATAATTTAATTAACATTAAATTATAAAATTATTTAAAATTGTAGGCGTACGTCTGCAAAATTGTATTAATTTTAAAATAATTTTACAATTTAATGTTATAAATTATAAATGACTCGTGAGGTTTGTTTACTGAATGAATGTAATGATAATTACTATTATACTGATTTATTAAACTATTATATTACATTATGAAATAAAATAATGGCGAGTAATAACATTATAAGCATGAAAAAGTCGAGTAAAAAGTAAATATAGAGATATGTATTATATAAACTCGAAAGCAGGATGTTTCTTTATGCTTTTCAATTCTATATTTCTCACCCAGAGACAATGTGGCCACAGAACATTTTAAACCAGACACAGTCTAAAAATCAACCTTTGGGGGCGAGAGGGACTTTCAGGAGGGCCACTGTCATAATAAAATATTATTCAATAAAAGGATTTTTCAATTAATACATTAATTAAATGGACAAAAACAATAAATATAAAAATATTCACAAATCAGAAGAAAACAATAAAATGTCCTCATGTCTTTATTCAACAATCTCAGGAACACAAAAGTGTTTCGATGTTAAATATTTTTATTTGTAATAAAAATTATTTTTATCGTAATTGGAAATTTATTAACATTTTTACATAACGAAGTGAACGAGTAGCCTCAAATATTATAACTTATCTAAATCTATAATATAGATAATACATTTAAATTACCTTTAATAGATAAGTTATAGCATAAAGACGAACCATTTACATAACCGAATGACAATTCAAACAAGGGAGCAAAAATTTTGAAATATAGATCTGGTGTTTTCATTTTGTTTTACATCTTTTTATAAGATATGTTAGTTCTCTTCCCATTTCCTATTTTTAATTCTCTTCTGGATTGTTTTTAATATCTGTATCAATTATTTTTTCATTATATGTGAATGACTCGTCTAAATGCCGTAATTGTTCTTTAAACCTTCGTGTGTTTATAACAAGGTAATTTGAGTACCTTAACTTATCTATAAGGTTTTATTGTAGTGTTAATAATTGTTATCAGAAGCTCTGTTTTTTGGGATTGCTATTATCGTTTGTAAAATTCAATTGAAAAGGGTTCATATAGGCCAAAATTCATATTGGAGTTAATTAAATTCCCTGAGAGTGTAATAATCCTAATTCATTGGTTCTAGTTAACTATTATTTTGTAAAATAATTATAACTGATTATTTGTTATTCGATATCAAATAAAGCATAACGTTTCTATAAAATTAAAGTTTAAGTATAAAAAATAAAATATGCCATACATATAGTAGGCTTTATATATTAATATTTTAATTTTCGATTTTTCAGCCCTTCTACTTTGCCACTCCTAGGCAATGCTCGAGTTGACTAATGCGTTACTGCACCCCTGTTTTTTTTAATGGATAATGGCTTGTAAATGAAACATACCATAACAATAACAAAATACTAACACTATTTATTTCATTTTTTGACTCTGCCCCGTGAGCATCAAGAGGGACTTTTTATGCCTGTCATGGGTTCGACAAGTCCCACAAAGGAAGAAACCAGGATAGTGAGAGACGGCCCGACATATACGGGACAGACCCTTAAAAATTTTCTAGGTGTCTCGCCCGAATTCGATTTCTGTTCACACAGATTGATGCTTTAACTTCCTTGATCGTCTATCATCAAAATTAAAAGCAGTATGTTTCACAGATCCTTCAAAATTATATTAATTAGATACCATACATAAAATCAGTCTTTTCGACATTTTTACAAAATTCTTTTTTTGTTAGGGAATGTCCACAATCCATAAAGCTCAGTAGAAGTAAGGGTCAGTGGCTACAATGGACCACTACAACGTAAGAGTAGCTCTTGACCTGGTCACAGTTTATCCTCTTCTTTTAAAAATTGTTCTGAGATGCAATATAGTCTGTTATCTATTGAAAATGTGTTATAAACATAATGTCATACGCATGAAGAATCGTAATATCAGAGAAACTATTAACAGAATAACATTGATTTGAAGTTAATAAATCAGAGCGAGTCTACATAATTTCATCTTTTAACTCCTTATTATAAAAAGTTAATACGGATTTATAAATTATATAGTTATAATATAACATAAGCAACATGTGGTTTTATGTAATGTGGCGTGAATAATTACAACAGTACAATGTAAATTCTAAAAGGTAAAACTGTTTGGACTTTCTTAGAGTATGTAGTTTTAGGAGTGGGGAAGTCATTTGTCTGGCCATAAAGAGTTCCTACGACAGGAATGCGAGTTAAGCTTCCAGTATACAATACCTACTTTTTAAATATCCTCATAGAATATTTAACGTCAGCAAGAGTTCGAAACCCAGAAATATAGAAAGGAAATAAAAGATAAAAGAAATAGCATTTTGGATTTTAACCAGAGACAAAATATTAAATTTATAACTGCTGCAAAATAAAAGAAAACTAAAAGCATTTTATTCAATTAAATGTAGTAAGTCAGTCATTTTTATTATAATTAAAGTATAATAAACAAAAAGAGAATCGTAGCATAGTCAGAAACCACAGGTATTACTGAACAAATCACATTGTAATTGGTCTCAAATTGTTAATTACGCGTGTATTTCTTTTCAAATTTTCTCCAGAAAAAAGTATTGTCGCAGTAATTTGTGACAATACTTTTTTGACAATACAAAATTTGAAAAGAAATACACGCGTAATTAATAATTTGAGACCAATTACAGTGTGATTTGTTCAGTAATACCTGTGGTTTCTGACTATGCTACGATTCTCCTTTTGTTTGCTATTTCAAATTATTGCTATCTGTGACAATAGTTTTTGCGCAACATTTCAAATGTCTACTACTATTAAATGAAACAAGGATCTTAAACAGAAATAAATTACTAAATATTTAAAAAGTTTACTATAAATAAGCATAATATTTTACTTTATTATTATTTATTTTTTTACTTTTATCTCCCTGTTGCGCTCGGGTGGCCTTTTATTCATAATTATCGTGGTTTCAGCCGGGCCTACAATTGGGCTACCGGATAGTGAGAGATTACTCCAACTCCTCAGGGATCACCGACGAAAAGTTCGGACAGGACAGAGTGTTGTGTTTTTATAAATTATCAGTTTAGATCAATGGTTCGCAATCTTTCTGAGATCGCGGAACATCATTCATAAACTTTTTACTAAGCGAAGCATTAGCATTGATATACCGTATTCAAAAAAGCGATAAGCAATTCCATGTTTATTATTCTGACGAAACAAACAGGCAATAAACTAATAAACTTTATTGTATTGAATAAAATAGAAACACGGCATTGCCAACGAATAAAGTAATATCTTGTAGTATTCGAAATAAATTTGTAATAAAAGCTTTAAAGCCTTTTTTTGAGGCAAGTTTGAGAAACACCTATTTTGCACGGAACATCGGTTAAGAACTAGTTTAGAGAATTAGTCCAGTGTTCAGAGAAACATATATTACAAATTATATCACACTGTGTAAACACCAACATCTGTGCCGTTTTTATTAAATCCAGTAATCACTAAGATTGATGTGGCCGCTTCGTTCCTCTTTTGCCATTTTTTTCTTTTTAATAATTTTTTCTGAAGTGAAATATTAGAAAATAAAGCATATTTGGCCAAAAATACTATTTTGTAACTATTAAAATCATTTGCATATTTATAAACTAACAACTGTAGGTAAAGTATTGAATCGCTATTCACAGTAACATATTTAAAATCGGTATTATAATTAATGATATAATTAATTTATTATAACTTATGAGGATCAGGATTCTCTTAAAGAATATATATTATTTAACCGTCATTTTGTGTAAGATCGGCAACGATGGAGCGTTTTTACATAATTTTACCAAAATGTTTTTCATTTTGGTACAATCATCAAATAAAATAATTTGTTTTATGTAGGCCTACACTCTTTTTTCTACTTTAAATGACTCAATCTTAAAACTAGTAATAGAAAGTTTTTTTTTTTTTTTTAATTTATCGATGAAATTTATCAGCTGTCACTCATTTCGTATTTTTAAAAGGCGCAGATAAATAAACGTAATAAATGACATTTTTAAAGCATATAGACCTATGCTGATCGAAATCTTACCGAATTATTTGCGAAATAAGAAGTTAATCTGTTTGTAATATTATATAATAATCTATTGTATTAAGGCAAGCCTTGTTACATGGGTTACTAATCTCTTAGTTTGAAACAAATGTAATTACAAGATTCTATTTTACAACATTTTTTATATACTAACAAACAACGGGGAACTGAACCGCTGGTCGAAATCTTCTCCCCCTTCCATTGCAGACATCATTTATGGACAGCCCGTAACAAAAGATTTTATGATTTTTAATTCTTTGGGTACGGTACTCCTTTTACAACATGCAACTCTGTTTTCAGACACATTTTTAGGAATGCATTATGTCAGAAAGTTGGAATTGCTTGTATATAATGTCGGTGATACGGAACCTCGATGCGTATCAATAACTTGGTACGCATTATAAGAGAATCCGTATTATACTGTATCAAATTTATACTTGTTGCTGATACATGTTGGCAGTGCTGTAACTAGGCAGGTGCAACGGGTGCATAGGTACAAGACCCAAGATGAAGGGGGTTCTAAAATAGAGTATCAAAAAACTTATCAGTATTAAATTTTAAATTTTGTTGGTGTGGGATAGATTCCGTAACGTTTTTGGGTAAAGTTAAAAATTAACCGACTATTTCCATCGTATTTATTTATATATAGGCCTATATTTTTTTCCTTTAAAGAGGACAAAAATAAAATCTTGCACAGATCACTTGAAAATCTAGTTACGACACTGCGTATTGGTTTAACAGATAAAAGAAAGCTGTGACAATCTTATCCTGTGGATATTTTTAAGAATTGAAATAAAGCTTTCTATTAAATTTAGTAGATGTAAAACTGGGAATTTGATCGCTTAATAAAGCATTTTGCATTATATGAAGCCACGTTATATCGGTTTTACAATGCACTTGGTCAGTAATACGACATATATATAAAGGGTAAACCAAAAGTAGGTGGACAGTAAATTATAACATTTATTGTGATTACATATACATATAAATTTTGAGATTACATATACAATTACATTTACTAATACAATACAAATGCAATTTTTTCAATGCAGATGCTCAAACTGCTGTCCATCACAATTTACACAACTTTGAAGTCTACATTTCACCATTTCACGCTTCGACAAACATTTTTGCACAAGTATCTTTGTATATTAATTTATTGAAATGCATCTCTCATATAATTTTTTTTAACCATAACCATAACCAAGTTAAATATATAACATAGTTATTAGTATAACCCTAAAATAAACCCTATTATATCTACTGTCTATCTATTTTTGGTTCACCCTGTATTTGAATCAACACCATACAATCACACTGAAAAATATCTTATTATTTGATAGAACACCGTTCTCTATTTATTTATTGTTTTTATGACAGATATGAATTTTAATTTTAACCGAGAATTTAATTATGTTATACTTAGGGCCTATTGTTATTTAATGANCCCAATTCTCGAACCGTGTCAGAGTGAATCCGTGCTATAAAAGTACCGTGTTATACGGGGGATGGTACCAATTCTCGAACCGTGTTAGAGCGAATCCGTGCTATAGAAGTGCCGTGTTATACGGGGGTTACCTGTAATTCAATATGAAATTTACAATTTCATAATTACCATTATGTATAGTGTACATTTACCTGATTTTTAGTAATTTTTTCCGAATTTTTCTTATCTTTCCTCTTAAAGACAATGCATTATTATTGTAACATGTTCCATCCATATTTTTTCTACACAAATCAAGATATTTATAGATCCTG
The DNA here is from genome assembly GCF_000671375.1 of Centruroides sculpturatus. Taxonomy (NCBI): domain Eukaryota; kingdom Metazoa; phylum Arthropoda; class Arachnida; order Scorpiones; family Buthidae; genus Centruroides; species Centruroides sculpturatus. The sequence continues at coordinate 189,375 of NW_019384422.1, read as the reverse complement.
TTATTCCATGTTACACTTATATTTTGTACTACGTTATGAACATAAGTAATTTCCTTAAGTATATACTCTTTTAGCATTGTTTTATGACTTTTTTCTTCGAATAATATAAATCCTAATCGACCAAGTCTTGTTGATCTACTGAATTCCATATTAGACATATTAACTGGGAATAGTTTTTCTACAATCGTTCTGCTTTCTATTGCTCTTCCATTTTTAGGACTATACAAGTCTTCGGTATCATTTAGAATTTTTGTTTTATAAAATCCAGTTGATAATATCCCGATTATTAGTAATGGTGTTAAAGAATATAATAAAGGATGTTTTCCAACGCTGCAACCCATTTTTCCAAAGAACAGAGAAACATATCTATTGATGTAATCATACTTCATGATTTCAGCTTCTTTCTATAATAATAAAGTTTTAACAAATTCGTTAAATTATTTATAATTGATTTAATAAAACATATCTAATTGTCATTACATTCATTCAGCAAATAAACCTTATGAATATTTTATAATTTAATTAACATTAAATTATAAAATTATTTAAAATTGTAGGCGTACGTCTGCAAAATTGTATTAATTTTAAAATAATTTTACAATTTAATGTTATAAATTATAAATGACTCGTGAGGTTTGTTTACTGAATGAATGTAATGATAATTACTATTGTACTGATTTATTAAACTATTATATTACATTATGAAATAAAATAATGGCGAGTAATAACATTATAAGCATGAAAAAGTCGAGTAAAAAGTAAATATAGAGATATGTATTATATAAACTCGAAAGCAGGATGTTTCTTTATGCTTTTCAATTCTATATTTCTCACCCAGAGACAATGTGGCCACAGAACATTTTAAACCAGACACAGTCTAAAAATCAACCTTTGGGGGCGAGAGGGACTTTCAGGAGGGCCACTGTCATAATAAAATATTATTCAATAAAAGGATTTTTCAATTAATACATTAATTAAATGGACAAAAACAATAAATATAAAAATATTCACAAATCAGAAGAAAACAATAAAATGTCCTCATGTCTTTATTCAACAATCTCAGGAACACAAAAGTGTTTCGATGTTAAATATTTTTATTTGTAATAAAAATTATTTTTATCGTAATTGGAAATTTATTAACATTTTTACATAACGAAGTGAACGAGTAGCCTCAAATATTATAACTTATCTAAATCTATAATATAGATAATACATTTAAATTACCTTTAATAGATAAGTTATAGCATAAAGACGAACCATTTACATAACCGAATGACAATTCAAACAAGGGAGCAAAAATTTTGAAATATAGATCTGGTGTTTTCATTTTGTTTTACATCTTTTTATAAGATATGTTAGTTCTCTTCCCATTTCCTATTTTTAATTCTCTTCTGGATTGTTTTTAATATCTGTATCAATTATTTTTTCATTATATGTGAATGACTCGTCTAAATGCCGTAATTGTTCTTTAAACCTTCGTGTGTTTATAACAAGGTAATTTGAGTACCTTAACTTATCTATAAGGTTTTATTGTAGTGTTAATAATTGTTATCAGAAGCTCTGTTTTTTGGGATTGCTATTATCGTTTGTAAAATTCAATTGAAAAGGGTTCATATAGGCCAAAATTCATATTGGAGTTAATTAAATTCCCTGAGAGTGTAATAATCCTAATTCATTGGTTCTAGTTAACTATTATTTTGTAAAATAATTATAACTGATTATTTGTTATTCGATATCAAATAAAGCATAACGTTTCTATAAAATTAAAGTTTAAGTATAAAAAATAAAATATGCCATACATATAGTAGGCTTTATATATTAATATTTTAATTTTCGATTTTTCAGCCCTTCTACTTTGCCACTCCTAGGCAATGCTCGAGTTGACTAATGCGTTACTGCACCCCTGTTTTTTTTAATGGTTAATGGCTTTTAAATGAAACATACCATAACAATAACAAAATACTAACACTATTTATTTCATTTTTTGACTCTGCCCCGTGAGCATCAAGAGGGACTTTTTATGCCTGTCATGGGTTCGACAAGTCCCACAAAGGAAGAAACCAGGATAGTGAGAGACGGCCCGACATATACGGGACAGACCCTTAAAAATTTTCTAGGTGTCTCGCCCGAATTCGATTTCTGTTCACACAGATTGATGCTTTAACTTCCTTGATCGTCTATCATCAAAATTAAAAGCAGTATGTTTCACAGATCCTTCAAAATTATATTAATTAGATACCATACATAAAATCAGTCTTTTCGACATTTTTACAAAATTCTTTTTTTGTTAGGGAATGTCCACAATCCATAAAGCTCAGTAGAAGTAAGGGTCAGTGGCTACAATGGACCACTACAACGTAAGAGTAGCTCTTGACCTGGTCACAGTTTATCCTCTTCTTTTAAAAATTGTTCTGAGATGCAATATAGTCTGTTATCTATTGAAAATGTGTTATAAACATAATGTCATACGCATGAAGAATCGTAATATCAGAGAAACTATTAACAGAATAACATTGATTTGAAGTTAATAAATCAGAGCGAGTCTACATAATTTCATCTTTTAACTCCTTATTATAAAAAGTTAATACGGATTTATAAATTATATAGTTATAATATAACATAAGCAACATGTGGTTTTATGTAATGTGGCGTGAATAATTACAACAGTACAATGTAAATTCTAAAAGGTAAAACTGTTTGGACTTTCTTAGAGTATGTAGTTTTAGGAGTGGGGAAGTCATTTGTCTGGCCATAAAGAGTTCCTACGACAGGAATGCGAGTTAAGCTTCCAGTATACAATACCTACTTTTTAAATATCCTCATAGAATATTTAACGTCAGCAAGAGTTCGAAACCCAGAAATATAGAAAGGAAATAAAAGATAAAAGAAATAGCATTTTGGATTTTAACCAGAGACAAAATATTAAATTTATAATTGCTGCAAAATAAAAGAAAACTAAAAGCATTTTATTCAATTAAATGTAGTAAGTCAGTCATTTTTATTATAATTAAAGTATAATAAACAAAAAGAGAATCGTAGCATAGTCAGAAACCACAGGTATTACTGAACAAATCACATTGTAATTGGTCTCAAATTGTTAATTACGCGTGTATTTCTTTTCAAATTTTCTCCAGAAAAAAGTATTGTCGCAGTAATTTGTGACAATACTTTTTTGACAATACAAAATTTGAAAAGAAATACACGCGTAATTAATAATTTGAGACCAATTACAGTGTGATTTGTTCAGTAATACCTGTGGTTTCTGACTATGCTACGATTCTCCTTTTGTTTGCTATTTCAAATTATTGCTATCTGTGACAATAGTTTTTGCGCAACATTTCAAATGTCTACTACTATTAAATGAAACAAGGATCTTAAACAGAAATAAATTACTAAATATTTAAAAAGTTTACTGTAAATAAGCATAATATTTTACTTTATTATTATTTATTTTTTTACTTTTATCTCCCTGTTGCGCTCGGGTGGCCTTTTATTCATAATTATCGTGGTTTCAGCCGGGCCTACAATTGGGCTACCGGATAGTGAGAGATTACTCCAACTCCTCAGGGATCACCGACGAAAAGTTCGGACAGGACAGAGTGTTGTGTTTTTATAAATTATCAGTTTAGATCAATGGTTCGCAATCTTTCTGAGATCGCGGAACATCATTCATAAACTTTTTACTAAGCGAAGCATTAGCATTGATATACCGTATTCAAAAAAGCGATAAGCAATTCCATGTTTATTATTCTGACGAAACAAACAGGCAATAAACTAATAAACTTTATTGTATTGAATAAAATAGAAACACGGCATTGCCAACGAATAAAGTAATATCTTGTAGTATTCGAAATAAATTTGTAATAAAAGCTTTAAAGCCTTTTTTTGAGGCAAGTTTGAGAAACACCTATTTTGCACGGAACATCGGTTAAGAACTAGTTTAGAGAATTAGTCCAGTGTTCAGAGAAACATATATTACAAATTATATCACACTGTGTAAACACCAACATCTGTGCCGTTTTTATTAAATCCAGTAATCACTAAGATTGATGTGGCCGCTTCGTTCCTCTTTTGCCATTTTTTTCTTTTTAATAATTTTTTCTGAAGTGAAATATTAGAAAATAAAGCATATTTGGCCAAAAATACTATTTTGTAACTATTAAAATCATTTGCATATTTATAAACTAACAACTGTAGGTAAAGTATTGAATCGCTATTCACAGTAACATATTTAAAATCGGTATTATAATTAATGATATAATTAATTTATTATAACTTATGAGGATCAGGATTCTCTTAAAGAATATATATTATTTAACCGTCATTTTGTGTAAGATCGGCAACGATGGAGCGTTTTTACATAATTTTACCAAAATGTTTTTCATTTTGGTACAATCATCAAATAAAATAATTTGTTTTATGTAGGCCTACACTCTTTTTTCTACTTTAAATGACTCAATCTTAAAACTAGTAATAGAAAGTTTTTTTTTTTTTTTTAATTTATCGATGAAATTTATCAGCTGTCACTCATTTCGTATTTTTAAAAGGCGCAGATAAATAAACGTAATAAATGACATTTTTAAAGCATATAGACCTATGCTGATCGAAATCTTACCGAATTATTTGCGAAATAAGAAGTTAATCTGTTTGTAATATTATATAATAATCTATTGTATTAAGGCAAGCCTTGTTACATGGGTTACTAATCTCTTAGTTTGAAACAAATGTAATTACAAGATTCTATTTTACAACATTTTTTATATACTAACAAACAACGGGGAACTGAACCGCTGGTCGAAATCTTCTCCCCCTTCCATTGCAGACATCATTTATGGACAGCCCGTAACAAAAGATTTTATGATTTTTAATTCTCTGGGTACGGTACTCCTTTTACAACATGCAACTCTGTTTTCAGACACATTTTTAGGAATGCATTATGTCAGAAAGTTGGAATTGCTTGTATATAATGTCGGTGATACGGAACCTCGATGCGTATCAATAACTTGGTACGCATTATAAGAGAATCCGTATTATACTGTATCAAATTTATACTTGTTGCTGATACATGTTGGCAGTGCTGTAACTAGGCAGGTGCAACGGGTGCATAGGTACAAGACCCAAGATGAAGGGGGTTCTAAAATAGAGTATCAAAAAACTTATCAGTATTAAATTTTAAATTTTGTTGGTGTGGGATAGATTCCGTAACGTTTTTGGGTAAAGTTAAAAATTAACCGACTATTTCCATCGTATTTATTTATATATAGGCCTATATTTTTTTCCTTTAAAGAGGACAAAAATAAAATCTTGCACAGATCACTTGAAAATCTAGTTACGACACTGCGTATTGGTTTAACAGATAAAAGAAAGCTGTGACAATCTTATCCTGTGGATATTTTTAAGAATTGAAATAAAGCTTTCTATTAAATTTAGTAGATGTAAAACTGGGAATTTGATCGCTTAATAAAGCATTTTGCATTATATGAAGCCACGTTATATCGGTTTTACAATGCACTTGGTCAGTAATACGACATATATATAAAGGGTAAACCAAAAGTAGGTGGACAGTAAATTATAACATTTATTGTGATTACATATACATATAAATTTTGAGATTACATATACAATTACATTTACTAATACAATACAAATGCAATTTTTTCAATGCAGATGCTCAAACTGCTGTCCATCACAATTTACACAACTTTGAAGTCTACATTTCACCATTTCACGCTTCGACAAACATTTTTGCACAAGTATCTTTGTATATTAATTTATTGAAATGCATCTCTCATATAATTTTTTTTAACCATAACCATAACCAAGTTAAATATATAACATAGTTATTAGTATAACCCTAAAATAAACCCTATTATATCTACTGTCTATCTATTTTTGGTTCACCCTGTATTTGAATCAACACCATACAATCACACTGAAAAATATCTTATTATTTGATAGAACACCGTTCTCTATTTATTTATTGTTTTTATGACAGATATGAATTTTAATTTTAACCGAGAATTTAATTATGTTATACTTAGGGCCTATTGTTATTTAATGAAAAAAATATCTATTATTATTATATTGTTTAAAA